>NW_021848818.1:1742715-1761896 GCF_003651465.1 Formica exsecta | reverse complement strand
TATATATATATGTAGTGCTACATATACACTTATTGTATATACTAATATGTAGAAGTTGTAATAATTTATTCACCCACCCCGAATAATATGTATTAAGACATATGAAAAAGATATTAAGACAATTTTTATATATTATTACTCTTCAGCCTTTCAAGCCCACTGCGAAAATTGGAACCTGTAGTAATTAGATGGAAAGATAAAAGTGACTAGAGACTTTTTTCCAATGCTTTCAATTACATTTGTCAGTTATTTTTTTACTATATGTAATTCGAATGAGATATTTAAAAATAAATTTGATGTTTCATTTTATGAACGTTTTGAATCCTATCTTTTTGATAATTATCACAAAAATATACCAGAAGATAATGTTTACAAATCTAACATAGAGAAATTTCATAAATTAATTTAATTCTCTGTACAATTATATAAATAAAAACATTTGCAGAACTTTTTGTAAAGACCACATTTAAATCAAATTTAATTTTCGAAAACGCAATTATTTGGAATAAAAAATAAAAAATATTGTTATAATATATATGAATTAAATAGATTGATAGAAAAGTTAAATTTATGTATTCAAGGCTTTACATGTTACATAAAAAAATATTAATTATAATTTCATGTTATGATTGGAAGTTTAATTTTAATATGAAATTATAATTATCATTTTTTTTTTTTAGAAATACTGATTGAGAATTGAGAGAAAACATTATTCGTCTTTTATTATGTGTAATCTTAATATTAGTAACAGTTATAAAGCAGTAGCTATAAATTCGAAATGCAATTATAAATTAACATCTTAAACGACATTGGAAATTATATGTACTTTAATACATATTGTATTATATATATGTTGCTACATCTGACAAACTGACAGTTCTATGTTGAACCATTTTCACCATCGTGTACATTCCTACAGGATTAAGCTGGAATGTAACGACTTTAGATAATAAACCAAAGTATAACTGCATATGACAAGTATAAATTGTATACAATATGATACAGAGTTATTTATCATAATTTACTGTACTCTGAAAAGTTCTCACTTATAAACATTACAATTTGCGTATAGTTATATCGTCGGGGTTAACCAATACTGTACAGAGTCATCTCAACTTGAATCTATGAGATTCCATAGGGATTAACAGACAGGTATACATTGGCTTGACTTTGAATCAGCTGACGGGCGGCAGGCATCGCGGTGGTGACGGTGAGTAAAGCTAATTACTCGGGGTTATTCGTTAGAAGATGATGATTCCCGTCTTTTCTCGGCATGCTTTTTCGTAAACTCTTCGGCATTCTTTAAAAACTTTTTTCTATCCTTCAGAAATTCCTCTGCTAAATCCGCTCTCAGCGGATGTTCAGGTTCAGGATCATTCACTAATGCTATCAAAGCTTGGATCACTACAAATATAAAAATAGGCATATTTAAGATTAAAGACATTCCTTATTGTCTGCGTCTTTTTCTTTGGGGGGAAAAAAATGCTAATTTCGTATTTACCCTGTGTTTTAGAAATAAGATTTTTATTAATAAGCCCTCTATTTGCAAATTACAACTAGTAGCAATTATATTCAAATATTAGGAAGAATACCACAGTTTATTTAAAACAGTGGCTGAATGACTAAGGTTGTGAGAAAATCTGACCTTGATCTGTTTTTGTAGCAGGTTTCCAATTTTCAGCACTTATAATTGGTAAACATATCTGGCCTTTTTCATCTACATTTGGATGATATATCTTTGTTTTAAAATTTATTCTTGGTGGTTTAAAAGGATATTCTGCAGGAAAATTGATTTCAATGCGAAATGCTCCTTTGTTATATGGTGGATTATCCTATAAAAGAAAACATTTCTTCATTAATATAAGATTACATATAAAAATATCCATTTTATATTATTAAAATTATACAAAACTATATGTTATACACAGATTATACATGTAAATAAAATAAAGAGAGAAAATCAAAATATTAAATTATACATGCAAATATATGCTATAACATCATAAAAAAAAAAACTTCGTACATTCTTTCTTAAGAGGCAAAAAATAGTTTTAAATGATATTTCTTATGTACAAAATATAGCAATTACAATTCTATATAGATACAGATTCTATATAGAGTATAGAATTTATAAAATTATAGTAATTAATATTATATGATATATTATCACTTATACAATATAATCTGTATTTATATGCAATAATTTTATTTGCTTGTTATTTATTAAATAATGTTAAATAAATATACATACATATATATTTTAACTATATGTTAATTATATAATTTCATAATGTATCTTAAACCATTATTAAAACTATTGTAATAAAAAAAAGGTATTTTTTTATAGTTGAATATAGACTCAGTTTTATCAAAAAGTACTGTAATTTTTTAAAATAAATTAAACAGATTAATAAAACGTAATAATATATATAAATCAAAAGAAGGCAACAATAAGCAATGCTTTTCTGAGCAACTACATTTTTCATTTTTCTTCACACATTTTTCTGTTTTCTTTCTTTCTCGAAAGTTCTACATCTCGTGTGTGAAAAATGTAAAAAGATATATACCTGAGAAAGAAACAGAGGATGAGTCACAAATGCACTTTGCACCTCGGCGCATATTTTAGGTTACGTACGTCCTCGAACTCTCGAGGACGATGACATATACATACCGGCAATATGAGGCCCTGCCAGGTGAGGATGTTGGACTCGTCTACTTGAATATTTGTAAAGTTTTTCATTGCCGACGCCCTTAGGTCGCCGAGCTCCTGGAAAAAGTCAGAACACGTACGATCATGTCAGGTCCAGTGGTAGCGATCATGTCGTGAATAATCGCGCTAGTTTCAAGTCACAAATGCTTTGTGACAGTGATGGAAAATTGTAGCCGCGAAACGAAAATACGTGGAACGGACCACGAAAATGGGTAATAATAGAGTTATCAACGTTATCAACGACAAGATCGAAGGGTCCAACGATGAAGCGAGGAAAACGCTGTCCATCGCGATTGCCGTTTTTTTCACCGATCAGACTTAATTGCGATCGCGGAAAGTTTGTCTGTAACTAACTGTCGAACAATGATCTCGTTCCACTGTCGTATCCGTGTCACATAACTGATTACAGATCGCTATACCGAATTACCTTTTGCAATCTCCTCGTAGCGGCCATTTTGAAAATAAATTCTACTAAAAGTACAACAAAACTTGTCGAGAGTTCGCCTACAGTGCTGGTTTCGCTCGAGAAATTTCCTAGCTTCCATTCCGAAAGGACGCGTTCGAAAATTTGCTACTCATCGGTTAGAATAACATTTTACGAACCAATCGGAGCAGAGAAATCTGCTCCTCTAGTTATCAGTCAAATCGGAGTAGTTTATAATTATTCGCCGAATTTTGATTTGTAGATACAGAGATTTATCTTTACAGCGTGGAACTCTTTAAATATTTTGTCGCGACGTTCGCATTGTTGTCGTGCTAATTGTATGGATAAAATGTGTTTTATAAAATAAATTATAAACAAAAAAATCGCGTAATTAATGGAAAAAAGTGTTTTTAAAAAAAAAAAATAAAAAAAAAAAAAAAAAAAAAAAAACAATGAAGTTTTAAACAATGTGTATATTATGTACATGTCAAAAAGTTTTCAATAAAAAGATATAAATTTTTCGAAATAGAAATTCTTATACACATATAATTCATAGGACATAATATATATATAATAATAATATATATGTTAATACATTTATATTAATAATGTGTGTATATCCAGACAGAGAATATTATTACATACTTAAATTTTTTACGAGGAAAATGGTGAGCAGATATTTCATGTACAATTGTTAATTTAATGCAAGAATAATAATAAATTTAAATATTGCAGCATTCTAATGAATATAAATAGTTTGCAGATTCTATAAGAGCAAGAACTTTACGATTCTAAAACTAAAAGTATAACTTGGCTCAATATGAAAGAAGTACAGTGGCAGAAAAATTTATATAAAAATTATGGCTTGCCAGACAATTACACGGATAGGTCCTTCTTAGAACAACTACGTAAGAATATAAAACCAAATAATGTGACGTTGATTGAAGCAATAAGTTTGGGTGCTAGTATATCCATACAATTGAGCATTGTGGTACTTTTTGTCATAATATTTATTTGGTTAAATAATGAGTGGATCACACCAAATGTTATTGTAATATCAGGGGGCATATTAACAATCTTTGGGTATTTTATTTATAACATTAAAGTATCCAATCGACCTGCAAAATTAACAAAAGATTTGTGGACAGTATTAATATTCCTTACATTTGGTTACATTTTATCGCCTATTTTGAAAACTTTAACTGAAACAATTAGTACTGATACAATTTATGCTATGACAATATTGATGTTCTTGACTCATTTAATATTCAGCAAATATGGATCATCACAAATCTCTTTGTCAGATTCCTTATCCATAACTTCTTCAATTTTTGGTTCCTTAATGTTGGCCTCCAGATTAACATCTCCGTTACATGCTTTTTCACTTTTAACAGTTTCAGTTCAGTGTTTTGTATTGTTACCATATTTATTATCACAAATAAATAATAAAATTTTCATATCGATCCTGTTGACAATTGGTACCATATATTTACTTTTATTTATTTCACAAACATTTTCATATGTTTTTATTATTGCCATAATATTTCTCCACTTTATTTGTCCACTTTGGTATATCAGATGCCAAAAATATAAAGATAACATTTATGGTCCATGGGATGAGGCAGTAATTGTTTCCCAAAACAAATAGAACTGAATTTCTCTATAAGATATATTATGATTATATAAAAATATGTACAAATGTAAACATGTAATTCCTCCCCTCCCAATTAAATTTGCATTATACATGTGTATTTTCTCTCTTTGAAATACAACATTCTATATTTATCATATATTTTTATATAAAAATGTCATATTTAAATTATCCATATAATAAATAATATATAACATAATGGAAAAATATATTTTATTACATAATATATAAGTCAGAAATAAATGAGATACATGGAAAAAGCATATTAATATAAAAATCTACATATGTTATACTTCCGATCTTAATTATGATATATATATCTCATGATCTTAACATGTACAAAAGATGCAAAAGAAAATGATTTGAAATAAGGAACAATTATGATTTTCCCTGATTCACTTTGGTAAATAAATCAACATCGATTGTATGTGTGTATATTCGGTATTTTTCAAATAGAATATTGTGTGTGTATGTGTGTGTGTGTGTATTAATAATTTCAATATATAATATAACATCTCAAATATGTAAAATATTTTTCATATCTAATACAGATATTGTTCATTTTTATTCTATATAACAAAATTGACATTAAATAGAGTATATAAATTGGAATAAAAAATATGTACTTAAATTATAATAGTATATATGTTAAGTATGAAGGAATAATTAAAATCGATGAAATTATTAACAAAATTGAAATTATGAATGTAAACGCAAATCTTGTAGTTCTTTATTTTATGATTATAAATTGTAACAGTCTTTTAATTCGTCTTATAAGAGCTTCAATAAAACTACGATCCACTGTTGCGTAGTCGCTATGCGTTGTATCTAATAACTGTGTAATAAAAGTATCTGTAAATATAGAAACGAGTCCTTGCTTCAGTTCCATTAATGTTTCCGTTGAGACCTTCCATTCTATCATATTCTCATCAATGCCGCTCGAAGACACTGTATAAATAAATATTTTAAATGCTTGAATAATCATAAAAATTATATATAAATATACATTTTTTATGATTGAATATATCACTGACCGTGCATTCTTTGAGTTTGCCGTGATATCACTTGCATAGTATAAAAGTCCAAATGACTCCAGAGAATATATAAAGCATGTTCTATTATAAGGGAGCAATATTTTATACTTTGTCGCTTATCTTTTACCCAACGATTTAATCGTTGCTCGACAAGTATTCGTTGTTTTCCTATATCGAGTTCCATTTCGTTTTCAGACATAAACTGACAATAAGATCAACATGTTAAACTTTATATGTGATTTGATATTACATATATATGTATATAGATATTATACAGCAAATTTGATTGAAAATCTTAATAATGCTTACCTTCTTTAATTCTGCTGTACTCATGTCGGTTACTATCTGCGATTTCTTTATTAGAGAGTCGATATGCGGTAATTCGGTGTGTAGCAAATTTGTTACAGAAACCAACTGTTCGACTATCATGCCTAAATACATCCCACCGGAAGTGTCTTTTATTTTATCCTGCCTTCCTCCGGGTTTTGGCATTAAATAAGGATCAAACAAGACATTCCGTATTTTCTGATCCATACGACTGTGTTGCATCTAAACATGGAGATATAGTTATATGATATTACAGTGTGCACACAGATATGTCTACCAGAAATCTTAAACTTAATTTAAACTTTACAGCAGACCATTCTATATAGTAATCATATTATAACTCTTTAAGACTTTACTTGATTACGTGTATACAACAAGACGTTAGCGACAATCTGTATACAAGAAATATATTGCTGGTTTGCTTCGGCTTGCTGGTAATTATGATTCATTGGAATTGTTTGCAACTGAAATCTGTGCAACAACGATAGCATTAATTTCTGTAGCCGGTACAAATGCGCTCGCAATTCTCTCATTCCAGTACTATTTTCCAATTGGTAATCATCTATATTTATCTTTGCTAATTCATCATCCACAAGTTTGTACATGTCTGAAAAGCAATTGTACTAATGATATGTAATTATAATAAGATAAAATACGAGTAGAAAGTTTGATATTTTATAGTACAAACCTATATTGGCAGATCTGGATATTACACCAGTGAGACATGCAATCTCTTTCAAGAAAAGCACATTAGCGTGTAAGAATGCATTTCTTAAAGCCATCTCTACAATATCTCTGTGACTCTGCAAGAATCCGCAGATTTGTACGGCGCATGATTGATTCTCTGTTCCCAATGTGGTGAATAAAGCATCACAGAGATACAAAGCCGGCAAGAAGATTTGTTGATAACGTTGCCCGATCGACGGTATGAACGAATAATCACCACCCTCGAAACCTATGTGCACATCAGGATGTTGATCGAACACGCACATACTGGACATACAAAATAAAACCTTGTTCTCCAAAAGACTCTCCGCGCCTAATCTCGTCGAGGCCATTCTGCAAAAGATCGCCATCTTCGCCTCATACAGGTACAAAGGCCGCAATGTTTGCGGTTCCGGTTGCAGCATACACCGCAGCAGATTGTCCGATTCCAGTAGGCTGTCTATCATGTGCTTCAAGTAGCCTCTGCTTGCTAGATAAATCATCCACGCGTTCTCGTAATCCAATTCCAAGATCTTATCCAGGCAAGACAGCGCGAGCATCTTGCATACATCATGTCCTCCTGAGCAATTATGGCATAAAATATCCATTAATTGATTTCCGAAACTGTTGATAACTTGAATCGTCGCATAACGTTGCGATCGTTCTTGCACGGGCATGAGTCGGTTTAGCGAATTGTCCAGCTGGCTGATGTACATCGAGTCAATTGCGCTTACGTGTTCGGTTGACTTTTCTAAGCCAACAATACTCAAAAAGTTTAACAAGGCCGCGTAAAGATGCGTCATGACTTTCTGCGAGGAAGCGCCAGCATTTATAATCCATTGTAAAATATGACTTAAAATAATCTTCATCATCGTCGTATTCGACGGTGACGATGGCAATAATTCATTGTCCGGTTGAATTACGAAACTATTTCGCAAATTCACTAACAGCATCAAAACAGTGCCGGATACTAGCGTCTTAATTTCACTCAGAGCTTCGCAGGACGTCATCTTCTGTAGTAAATCATGCGACAAATTCAGCAAAAGATTCTGCCTTTGTGTCACCGGCAGTTGTTGATTAGTCGCGACGGAGAAGAGTATCTCTGTAGTTTGGCACCAACCCTCCACAAATTTAACAGTTGCATAAGATAGAACCTTGGTCTGATTTTTCTTCAATGCATGCGCAAGTATGGATTTTACTTCTTGTTGCATGAGCTTGCGTTGAGTAGCAGTCGCGCTACTCTGTGTAACCGTTAATTCCTCGGTAATAAGAGAATGCAGTTTTCTGATGTCGATAAGCCGTGGACCGCCCATCAACGCGACAGGAGTACTACATTTGCCCAAAACCATTTCGATTTGCGACGGATCGAAAAATTCCCAGGATTTCGCGGGTTCCAAATACAATTGGAAATCAATATAATGTAAGAGATCCATTAATAGTTTTTGCGAGAGTACGATTTGATCTTTATCCTGATTGAAACTTCCCACTAATCGTTGAATCAGAGAAGTCTGTAAACCACCACCGGCGACTCGCAATTCGATGGCCGCTATTTTCAACAACCAAGACATGCAGCCGAGCTCGGTCGATTTGTTTGGTCCTTGAAATGGTAATTTTGAGAGATGTCTTTGTACAAAGTCTTGGTTGCTCGTGGTACGTAGAAATCTCAGAACAGGTGCCGATGTTTTGCTATTAGCCGTCAATATATGAAGATAGCAGTAACAGGCTTCGGTTATCTTGTTGCGACCGCAATCCAAAGATTGTTCTAGTATGCCTAAAATGGAATGTAGACAAGTACGCGGAAAGCCCAGCATCCCCGGTTGCTGAATAACGGTCTTCCTGATATCTTTAGTTATATCGAAGCCGAGTAAGTAATGCGCAAGATTAGGTGCGGGCCGTGTGATACTGTGCATCATCAATAGTAGAATTCTCTCTTTACAATTTCCAGTTTGCAATTGCTTGCTTTGATCGCTGCTGGCTACCTCCAAGTCGCCATCTTCCAAAATAATATTGTCTGCGTCTAGACATTCGACGAAACCATGCCTAACATTTGTCGCTAAAACAGAAGTCGCCGTGAATGTTGACAACAATTCGGAATCTGCTCCAGGTTCGTTAGTCACGCCATGAATAACGCCAACAGCCACGAAAGCCTGCTTCGGTAACCACGAGTTATAGGAAACGTATTTGACGATATTAATCATGTGATCCGGCTTGCCAGTGCGAGGATTCACTCCGAGTAGCAAACGCGACAATCCAGTCATGATTTTGTTCGAAGGTATAGCGGTCAACTGCGCCATATAATTGTTTTGCGTCTTCAATCCACGCTCCAATATTTCTAAGCAATGAAAGCTGCAATTTTCCAAATATCTCTTGCCCGGAAAATTGTCATAGGTATCAAAATGATTGCGACCTTCATTCAAGATGAATAACATCACGTTTAATAATTCAGATGTAGTGTGCAATTGTGTCATCAGGTGATATCCCGGAGCTGAATTGACCACCGTAGTCTCACCACCTTGTAACTCGACCTTACAGCCCACAAAATCTTCGACAGTCGGTTCGTATTGTTTTATAAATTTTGAGAATATCTTCAAGCAGGCTTCCGCAATCTCCCATTTCTCGGCCGGATTTTTATACGAACGAGTATGAAATCGTAGAAAGACGGTGTTAATGATAAAATGCAGATACGGATCGAATCCTGGATTTCGTTGACCCACACCCAACAAACGCGGTATTGGAAAATCGGTGAGCACATCTAATAATTCTAACATTGCGCGCGTTAATGGATACTCTTCGTTTCTGGATTCGATCTCTTCCAATTCCGTTTGCACACCTCTCGGTTGATAACTGCTCGTTGTTGGTATGGTCGAGAGAATTTGAGCAGCTTCTAAACTTTGCCAAACACTGGAGGAACTTTCTGGAGATCGGGCAAGTGCCGCAAGAGTTCTTACTAGCACTCCTTTCAGCGGTATCGGCATCGCACAGCTCACCAAACCGATTAGAGACTGCAAGATTTTCCAACTCGGGTGATCGCATATTGCAACTCTTGACATTTCATCGTTCTTAGCTATCACTTGAACTACCAACAGCACTGCCTCGAGACCTTTCACCTCCTGCGGCATGATTCCTTTCGGATGACATCTTTGCCTGTATACCGTATCCTGACTAGGAGGTAATTCCTGCCTTAAATTGTAATAGTATCGACTTAAGGAATTAAAAAAATGATCCCAACAGATTGTTGCTGAACCTGATGATCCTATAACAGACATTTGTATAGTTTTTGTGTAAATAGCATAATTTGCTTATAAGTTTCACTTACCATTGGGTTTAAAAAAATTGAACGCATATCTAGCCGTTTGCGGCGATGAAGCGAGAGATGCTATCATTTTCATATATGGAACGAATAAACCTGCCGGCAATATCTCTCCGGCGAGTCGTACAAATTTAAACAAAGCAACTTGTCTCGAGGGCAAACGGCTGATGTACGCAGGAGCCGATACATGAGTCGTATCAGTATGATGACACCAATAATCCATAGCTAAATTTAATTTCAATGGATCTTCCTTATATAGTTCTGCTACCATCAACATTAAGTATTCAAAATGATTATCTAAATTCATTGGAGGTTCAATGCCTTCTTGCTGAAATGCTTGGATCAAACGCATGGATTCATCAGCTCGACTATGTAGTTCTTTGACTTTGACAGGCATCAGTAATATAAAGTCGGAAATAAGTGTGTGAAAGTAGCGAAAATAAAATTCCTCTTCATGTATTAAGACTATTGTTGATGTATACTTGATGTATTTACAACTATTTTTGAATAGAATCTCTGCCATAAAATGGAAAGCTTTGTTAGCCAAGGCAGCTTCTATTAATATTTCATCCTCTGCAATAATGTTCTGAGATTGGAACTGAGCAGTAGTTGTTTTAATTGTTATCATAGCTATTGCTAAAGCAAATTGTATCATTCCTCGCAATCCAGCGCTCTCCCAATTTATGTTGGTAGATAGTAATTTTTGATTCAGTTCTTCTAGTGCTTCTCTTTCTGCTATCAGTGGCATTGAATTAATTAACTCTGAAAAAAAAGTTATAATTAGTAAAAATTGCATATATTGATATGTCGATACTAAAATATTATACCTTCGCCATTTTCGCGACTATGTAAGAAACTAAAATTGAAAGCATTCAAAACAGCCATAATAAGTGCAAGTGTAATTCTGTCAGGCCCTCCTTCATCCGTTTCAGATTCGATTTGACGTGTTTGCAATATGGATAATAGACGAAACAGAATTGTATTCGGTATAGATGATTGAGCAGACCATAAGTACAAGATATAAGCCAAATCGTGTCGTGTATCATTGTAAAGTTTCATAACCATTTGATGATGTTTGGGTCCACCTAACGCTCTATTTTGTTGCAGCAAATCTTGTTCCTATTTAAAATTATTTTTGGAGAAATTAATTCATTTCGGTAATCCAAATATTTGAGAAATCACAAAAGCAGTAAAATATTATCAATTTATTTTTTAAGTCAATACTATAATAATAATTTATTTTATAATTTCTCATAAAATGTAGTATTTTTTGTATAACATAGAATTGTCTCTATACATTTTCTTTATTCCTTTTTTAATATAATACCTTGATAGGATCCATTTCTTCTAACAAAGATAAAATCCTGCTCAGCAGTCCATCTTCTTGCAATTTATTTGTATAATCTGTGATATATCTGGTAAGAGCAATTGGTGTATCAACTGCCCAACTATGACCAATGCGAGCGTGTACTAATGTCCTTAATACTGATGTCAGTGCTTTCCTTCCATCATAATATAAGAGGACAGCTGTTAAACCACGTGTTAATCCTGGATGATATGGCATTTGAAGTTGAGCAGTACAGAGGAGGTCCAATGCCATGAATTCATTCAAGTCATACATATCTGATATAGTGATGGTCTCATCCACTAATTCCTTTGATAATATTTGGTGACCCAAACCAGGTAACATTATACCATCTGTGACTCCTTTTTTAATTTCTTCGCGACTTTTTATATTTTTTGGCTAGAAAAATAATATTAATGTAGAATATAACTTTTATATATATTTCATAATCTTATATATTTAAAATATAATTGCTATTTTAATAGAGAGAGAAAGAAAAAGAAATATTAATTTTTTTTAAATTATTACATTTATCTAATATATATAAAGATATAAAAAATATACATACTGGATTTTTTAGGATAGTAAGAAAGTTTTGTCTATGATTTCGCAAAGCTTCTGTAAATTCATGATATTGTGGATCTTGGACATCAGGAACTGATATTACATACTTCTCAACAAGATTTTGCAGCTCTTTATATGGAGTCCACATATCTTCTGTTATTGCTGCTTTATCTATACAAAAAAATAATACATACAAGTTTTTTTGAGATTTTTAAATCTCCATTTACATATGCAGAATATTAAAATAAATGTATATTATGAAAACAAATGTAGAAATATTAAAATCTTGTTAATATAAAATAATAAAAAAATTATATTATTACATTATTATTATAATAAAAAACCTATATCTTTCGAATACAATGCATGAAAGATATGTAATATAGTTAGGTTAATAAAATAGATATATAGATTCTTTAATTCTCATTTATACAATTTCGCTCAATTATATAAAAAAATTTTCAATGATTGTACTTATACCACGATTTATATCCGTGTGTAACTATGCAAGGTTTATTTTTAATAAGATCTGTTTTACAAATGTTTGAGGTTAAATCTATCGCGTGACATAAGATGCATGTTATAAATTTGGATACCAATTACCTTCTGACATCTTTATTTTTTTTGCACAAAATATCTTATAACAAATTCAATCAATTTTTTTTTTTTTAATTAGGACTTTTCTAAAATAATTTAAACACGACGTTATATACAAAAACACATCTAACCATACAAATCCCATAAAACCTACCGGTCAGTACCGGTTTCTCTGGCGGGAATGAGTATTAATGAAAATTTAAGGCATTGAACACGCATTGACAAAGACAAAACAGTAGCTACCATTGGCTGCGGTCGAGGAGATGCTAGAGATGTTTCAAATTTCATTAACCAATCAGGATAAAGAAATCTTTACTCTTTTTGTCCTGATTCAAGCAAACGCTTCGAAGCATCTCTAATATCTTTTCGACCACAGCCTTTATTTCTTGACGTCAAAACTGGAGCTTTGCATTTTCACCGCATGGAGTCTTCAAAATTTATTCGGACTTGGGTTTGTCAACTCTTGCCGGCCTTTAATAATTTAAATGGCCACATTGTTTTCTCGCATTTGTTGTATAAAGTAATTTCGTAAGTTTTGCTCATTTAATTTTGGAAGTCCTTAACACATTATTTAGATGTTCATACGATACGCTAGAATAAAATGTGCGAATTGACATGTACATGTGTCACCGGCCGGTAATCTTGTGTACGTGGTCACAGTGTTGAATTTACAACCCAGCATTGTTTGAGAATGCATGTGCTTTTTTGAAAGCGCATTAGATACTCGAAAATTGGAAGTGTTTATCTCAAAACGGAACCTTTTATTACTTCAGCTTGGTTGCGCGCACGTCGACATTTACTTGTCGATTTGACTATAACCTTAAACAATAGCGGACATGTGCCCTTAGCCTGTATGCAATCTAGATATATAGAAATAAATTTAAGAATTATTTGTTATTTTTCCGTGAAAACTAAACTTATTCAGAGATCTGTATTTTAAGTTATATGCAAAATGTCTTTAATCGATAATGTTGAGTGCAAACAATATATTTAAAACTGAAAATAATATTTAATCTATTTGCAGATTGATGTTATAAGACTTGGGATTTATTTCATTTAAAATTGTGTCTGCAATAACATGGTATCGTTAGTAAAAGCAAGAGGTTTGCGCATGACGGCGCAGAAGCAAGAAACACTCTTAAAATTAACTGTACTTTCACTAGCAGCAATTTTATGTATGTTTATATCTTTATACATATCTTAATTTTTCTGCATAGACATAGAAAAACATTAGTTGTACTTACAAAATTATTTACATATATATAATTATCTTTTACAGCATTTGCAACACGTTTATTCTCAGTATTAAGATTTGAAAGTGTCATTCATGAATTTGATCCTTATTTCAATTACCGCACAACGAAATACTTAGCTGAAAATGGATTTTATAGTTTTCACAACTGGTTTGATGATCGAGTTTGGTATCCGCTTGGCAGAATAATTGGAGGTACAGTGATTGTATATTAATAAAGTTTGATATAGTCTTCCTTTCAGAAGAAGAAGAACTTATTAATTTGAAAATAAATATTTTGTTATTTTGTAGGAACTATATATCCTGGTTTGATGATAACTTCAGCAACATTATATCATCTCTCGTGGTTACTCAATATTACATTAAACATACGTAACATTTGTGTCTTCCTTGCTCCACTGTTTTCAAGTTTAACAACGATTATTACTTACCTACTTACAAAAGAATTAAAAGTATGATTTGTATTTTTATTATTTACAATACAAGCACAAGTATATCGTTTTTTTTTAAACAAGCATTCCATTAAATTTATTGTTACTTTTTTAGGATTCTGCATCAGGCCTATTTGCAGCTGCAATGATTGCAATTGTACCTGGTTATATATCGCGATCAGTTGCAGGTTCTTATGATAATGAAGGCATAGCAATCTTTTGCATGTTATTCACATACTACATGTGGATCAAAGCTGTGAAAACAGGAGCAATATGTTGGGCTACATGCTCTGCGCTAGCATATTTCTATATGGTGTCTTCTTGGGGCGGATATGTCTTTTTAATTAATTTGATCCCGTTACATGTACTGACCTTGATGGTGACTGGTAGATTTTCCCATAGAATATATATTGCATATAGCATTTTGTACTGTTTAGGGACAATTCTATCTATGCAAATTTCATTCGTTGGTTTTCAACCTGTTCAAAGTTCTGAACACATGCTTGTAAGTATTTGTTACGCCATTAAAATTTACATCTGCATTTAAATGTGACTAAAAATTGGATATGCTATTTAATTACTTCATTTTTTTTATAGGCGTTGGGCGTTTTTGGACTTTGTCAAATACACGCGTTAGTGGACTATTTGCGAAATAAATTGTCCCAAAAGGACTTTGAAATATTATTTCGTGCCTTGCTTATTGTGGTGGTTACAGCATCATGCACAGTTGGTGGTATTTTAACTATTACAGGTATAGATCTTTTAATAATACTTTCTAATTTATGATAAATGATATGATAAATCATTTATATATATTTATACTCTTTTGTTTTATTATTTTTAAGGAAAAATATCACCATGGACCGGACGCTTTTATTCTTTGCTTGATCCATCTTATGCCAAAAATCATATTCCAATAATTGCTTCAGTTTCGGAGCATCAACCAACATCGTGGAGCTCCTTCTACTTTGACCTACAGATACTTGTGTTTTTGTTTCCATCAGGCTTATATTTTTGTTTTTCCAAGTTAACAGACTCAAACATTTTCCTAATTTTATATGGAGTTACTAGTTTATATTTTGCAGTAAGTAAATATAAAATTATGTTATAAAACATATATATATTTAATACTATTTTTTTCATTGACATTATATTATAGATTATTAGCTTATGTATCAGTTTAGATATTCATTTTTTCTGTAGAAATAATTTTATCTATATTGTACACAAATAATATTTAATATTTTAGGGAGTGATGGTACGTTTAATGTTAGTACTTGCTCCAGTTATGTGTATTTTGGGTGGGATTGGAGCATCCTCTTTACTAGTTACTTATATGAAACAAGTTGAAAGCGGGAAAGTTGTCGATAAAAAAGCCAAGAAATTTGAAAATAATTATGTCTTGAGAAGTGAAGTAAGTTAAGAAAAGAACTTCTAATATTTTTGAAGATAGATACACTTAAAATATAATATATTAAAATACAAAAAAAAATAATGCAATATTAAGAATATATCATGTATTTTCAGATTGCCACGTTTTTCATCATAGTAATGTGTGTACTTTTCTTTTCTTATACTCTTCATTGCACATGGGTTACAGCAGAAGCTTATAGTTCACCGAGTATTGTACTGTCTGCACGATCGCCTGACGGTGGACGAATGATTTTTGATGATTTTAGAGAAGCATATTACTGGCTGCGTATGAATACACCCGAGGTAAGTTTCATCGTTATGTAATTTCAGACAACAAACAAATAATATTTGGATTAAGAACTAAAAATTTGTGTCATTAATAAGATACAGGTATAAACAATATCTAGTAGTATAGAATTTTACTAAAAAATTTAAAAAAAAAAAATTAATGTGTTTCTCTCTCTTAAAATAGAAAACTTATGCAAAAAAAGATGGAGATAAATAATATTTTTTTTAGAATGCTAAAGTTATGTCTTGGTGGGATTATGGATATCAGATAACTGCAATGGCAAATCGTACTATCTTAGTAGACAATAACACATGGAATAATACGCACATATCAAGAGTCGGTCAGGCGATGGCGAGTTCCGAGGAAAAGGCTTATGAGATTATGAGAGAATTAGATGTCAACTATGTCCTTGTGATTTTTGGAGGGCTGACTGGCTACTCATCGGATGGTAAGAATATAATGTGTCATTTTCGATCTTTAGGCATACTTAAAAGCCAACTGACTCGAGTTTTGATCCTGAAAATAGAATAGCATCTTGTATTATTAATTATTATGTTTTCCGATTAGACATAAACAAGTTCCTATGGATGGTGCGCATTGGCGGTAGTACAGAGAAAGGGAAATCCATAACTGAGTGGGATTATTATAATTCTGCAGGCGAATTTCGAGTGGATAAAGATGGATCCCCAATTTTGCTCAATTGTCTTATGTACAAAATGTGTTATTACAGATTCGGCCAAGTTTTCACTGAAGGCGGTAAGGCTTTTGATTAAAACCTGTGTAGTTTTTAGATCCATTTTGTAGTAATTCTTATTCAATTAATCTTTCAAATATAGGCAAGGCTTCAGGTTACGACAGAGTGAGGAATATGGAGATTGGAAACAAGAATTTTGAATTAAATATATTGGAAGAAGCGTACACGACAGAGCATTGGCTTGTACGAATTTACAAAGTGAAAGATCTACGAAATAGAGGGGCTTAAAGTGTTCTTGAACATGACGATATTATATAGATACAAATAGGTCTACTACCATAACTTCATAAAGCTTTTGATATTTAGGTTCATCGATGTATGAGTTTTGCGTGATGAACACTGCGATATTTAATACTACGTATTATCGTACATCGCGCTGTAATCGAAATTTTTATAAGTAAAATGTTATCACAAAGATAAAAGAAACGCGATATGAATATAAATATTGCTATATGCAGTTTATTAGAATTTTGAAAGCTGTATGTGTTTATCACATTTTTTTGGCAGAGACGCCCATTAAAAATTCACATATATAATACTGAATAACATGACTATTATAATAATGCATTTGTTTATGAACATTAGCATATGCTTATGCTCTAAATATAAAAGAGAATATATGTTTCTCACTGTAATAAATATTTCGCATCTGATGCGATATATTGCATAATCATCTAAAATATTTTTCTTATATTTAAAGAAATTATATTTGAAAAACACGCGAATAATTCTTGAAGTTTTTTTTTAAATATTATATTCATTTTCTTTTGCTTGGCAACAGGTATGGTAAAAAATATTTAAATTAATTATTAAAGAGTGCTGAATATAAATACAAAAAGATTTAAATTTATCTAAATGGATTAATCGTACATTATAGCCTATATCGAATATGAATAAAAGAATGTAATTAGATTACATTGTTTAAGTCAAGATGTATAAATATGAAAATGAATACAAAGCGAATATATATAGGTGGCATGTGTTTTATATTTTTTATTCTATATATTTAACAGACTGTAAAACTGTTAAAACTTAAGGATTAGCAAATACTTGAATAAATGTCTTTTATTTTAAGGCTAATTTAAATATTTAGATGCATATTGTTACTCCTTTTATAATTCCTCTATAACATTATTTATACAAGCTCTTAAAAATTCTAGCTCGATATTTTTTCTCAATTGCTTTAATATAGACAGGAATGGCTATTTCGTTTAAATAATCGTCCGTTTAAAGTTGCACAATGAAATTTACATTTCTCTAGCATTTTACAATTATCTTCTGATGGACCACAAAGGATCCAATTGGCTCAAAGGATCGATGACTCCGCCGTTAGATTTTTCTTGCGATGACGTTGAACTTTTACTCGATGCGTTATCGCTTGTTAAAGCTTGAGTTTTTCCTAAAATATGATAAATTTGACATTTTCTAAGAGGTTTAAATAAAAACTAATACTCGGAGCAATTTGCTTGCTTGAAATTATCGATTTATATTTTTCCTAATTATATATACCTTGTTCCAGATCAGAATGTTGTATTCCTACAGCAAGATTATGAAGAAAATCGTCCGAGGGATGACACTGCAATCTTCTTGATGTTTTCTCCTTATTTCCTTTAAAACTATCAAAATTTTCAAATGTAGATCGAGTAGAAGATAAAATGCCGCCTAAAAGAAAAAACTAATAGAGTATAATGTTTAAACAATTTCCTGAAAGAATATCATGAAGAAATTATTTTTCTTACGTTTCATTAAAATGTCCTGAGCATGGTACAATACCAATCTATATGCAAATAACAATGATTCTTTATTCACAACTTGTTTGCGACATTTTGCAAGGCCTTTAAAAACCAGTGGTACATCTACAATTCCACAACCTGCTCGTATGTGACACACTGTTGTAGCAGCTACTAAAAACAAACTACTTAAGGAACCGCCGTCTAAACAATGTACAATTACAGGCTTGGGAGAGCAACGTCTTAATGCTTGCTCAGTCATCACATCGCTTGCAAATGCAAGTATAGCGCCAGGGCTACTTGGAAAACCACTGGAAAAATAACATATATTAATTTTGCTGTATATATATTCTTTTTATTTTAATTATAGTAAACTTACTTAGAAGGCCACACAAGAAATTGCATGTGTACAACGACTTTTTCAGATTTCTTTTTATTATGTTGTATAGAAAGAGTTCTTTGAATATAGGTTGTATAGTTAATTATTCTTTTTAATGAAATTGTAAAGTTTCCTATGTCTAAGTTGTCCTCTTCACTAATGGGCCAATATAATTCTCCATTCAACTGTGAAAAAATTGTGTATTATTAAAATATATAAATTTAGAAAAATAATAAAAAAAATTATTAATTTTTATAATAAAAAAA
>NW_021848818.1:1730848-1741941 GCF_003651465.1 Formica exsecta | reverse complement strand
AATTTTTATAATAAAAAAAAAATACGATATAGCCTATGTGAAAAAATAATATATATAATTTCTTTATTCTTTCTTTAGTCTCTTTTATTTTTTTATATATAATTTTGCACTATAAAAATATATATTATCTCTATCCACATACATACCTGAGCATCAGATGCTAAACATGCAATAACTTCACTCTCTTGTTCCCAGATCATCGTCCAAAAAACGTCCAATTTATTTGTTAAAGGTGTTTGAGTTATAATAAACGCTGTAGGTATCCATTGCGTGATTTCCATAATGTGGGATGCATTTATGTAAGACGAAACATCTGCGGACGATATTTGCACCCGTGTTGTATCATATGGAATACAATCGACCGCTCGATTTTCGGACGAATGAGCTAATGCTACAGTACTTGATTGTTTGCCATTTTCTCGCTCCTAAAAAAAAACAAAAACCGTTTTATATAAATTGGTACATATTTTTATATATGTTGTTGCAAATATATTTTTGCTTGACATAGGTGACTTGACTAATATAAATATGGATAGATAGATTTTAAACTTACTTCATAGTCTTGAACTTCTTTCCATTTAATATCAAGGTTTGTAGCTCCGCTTAGAGTTTTTACGAGTAAACTATCTACAAATTTTTCATATTTCTCAACATCATTGATGAACTTTTGTAACGCTGCCGGTTCTCCTAAAGGATCTTTTTTCGGTTGAACGTCATTGTACCATGTATCCCATACAATTTGTAAGTTCTCATGGTCACTTTTGTCTTCGCAGGAAGTTGTTGCTTCTTGTTCAGTATTATGGGGTTTCTCTTGCTCGCTTTTTTCTGTCTTAACATCTTCCGCAATATCGCCCGTTACCGTTTCTTCTTTTTTCTGTATTGTTGCAAGAGGTCGTACTTCCGGCACAAGTGGTGCATGATTTATAGTAATATCGAGATCGGCGAGAAGATCGACATTTGATTTCGCTTCCTCAGATTTGGTCGTAAGTTTCATCGGATTTGCGCTCGTTGTTGTGTTCGTTCCATTATTGACGGCTTGCATGTATGTTTGATTGTAATTAGTGTAATTTTCTGGTCTTGTAATCGTATTAGCTGAAAGAAAACGAATTAAGTAGCGTAAGAACGTATAATGTCTCGATATTAGCGAAAAATATATAACATACTTTGACCCTGCATTTGAAGACCATAAGGCGTACTATAATATGTGTCGCTTTCCGTTTGAGACTGATAAACTTGATTGTATTGCGATGATTGTGTTTGGCTGACCACAGCATTATTGCCCGCGTTTGTGTATCTCGCATTCGTCTCTTGCTGTTGATGATAAATGCTACCAGCCGTTACATCGGAGGACGTTGTCGAAACCGTTGCCTCCTGAGACGGTTGAGAAGTCTGTGTATTTTGCAGATTAGATGCATAAGCATATCCTTGCGCCTGATTAGCAGGAGGATTATATGTGTATGCCATTGTGTTTGTTCCATGAGCGTTTTGCATGTAATTATAATTTTGACTTTGCGAATAATTTGGATATTGTACGTATCCCGAATAAGGAACTTGCTGCGGATATTGATACGACTGCGAGTAACTCTGCACCGTCGTTGGTTTCGCGTGGCTCTGTATTATCTCCGAGCTACTCGAGTTACTTAAATAAGCGTACGCATTAGATGTGTCTCCGGATAACATGCTACTTTGTTGTTGATATGGTGTACCAGCAGTGCCGTGCTGATAAGTTTGATAAGTACTCGGATAATTTGGAGCGACAGCGTTCATTTGCACTTGTGTACCGTAAGCAGCGTAAGTTTTATCCGCATAATTCTGTTTACTCTGTTCCGTACTCGTCTGCTGCGAATACTGAATAGAATTAATGCTGTGTAAATTCGAAGGATACGCCGTCGAATTTTCGCTCGCTGATGTTACGGAGTGTATAGATTGATGATTGTTCGTACTTGGTAGCTGCGATTGCACATATTGTGTCGGAGGAACAACAGTTGTGTCGTACGTGCTGTGAGTGTATGGGACTCGCTGGGTTTGTAGCTCTGCTGGATTGTAATAGGTATTATTCTGATGGTAATTTTGCAGATATGTCATTTCAGTATGGCCGGTTTGAGGGAGCGAATAGTTTTGTGTGAGCGTATTATCCTTCGTCGACAGCGTCTGCTGAGGTCTGACAGCTATGTTTTGACCACCATGAGATATATCTTGGCTTAAAGTTGTCTTCTGTTGATTATCATATTGCTGAGGTTGTTGCGCAACGCTATAAGAAACTTGCCACTGATCGTCTGTCGACATAGTACTGTTTACAGCCGCACTTATCGTAGAAACGGGCACTTTTGCAGATACTGGTTGAACTTGCGAAGATACCTTGGTTATTTCACTTTTAATCGCAGCTTTTTCTTGATTAGGAACATACGGTGTTGCAACGTTGTAACTATTATAACCCGCTGGAGATTGATAAGCGTCGTATTGCAAAGTAGTATTGGAAACATTGTAACTGGTATGTGCGACACCACGGAATTTCTCTTGTGTGGTAATAGATGCAGGTAGTGTTTGTCCATTCGATAGATAAGAATTTGCAGGATATTGCATACTTGAATTAGATACATCTGTAGTAGTTGCAGATAAACCTGGTTGTTGATAGACACCCGTAGCGTTTGTATTAGTGGTCGGCAAAGAGCTCTGATTTAGGGCAATCGGATTTTCATAATAAGTCTGAGCATTGTATGGATACGGGGAAGAACTTATTCTATAATCGGTATATGTTGTAGGATAGTAGTGTTGCGACGATCTCGTAGACGAAGACGGAATTTCCGATACAGGTATTGTACTTGGAGATTGAATTACATTCTTGTTTCCTGTGTCACTTACCAATGACTTTGACACTGAATCCATTTGCAATGTTGCAGTATGTCCTTTGTATAAGTTGTAATACGGATTTTGATAACCAGTACCGCCTTCCACTCTGCTGTTCAAATAATCCTTTAACTTGAGGCCATTATTAGATCGAATACGTCCTTGATCGTAGGTCGACGGTATTGTCGCATCAGTCTTCTCATATGTATTTTTGCTATCCTGTGCAAGTATTTGTTCCCGTTCTTCTTCTTGTACCTTACATGTACTTTTAACTCGTTGCAATAATTTTGTAACATTTATTTCTAATTTTCTGTAGAATTCTAAACCTTTACTTGATTTTGCTAATAAATCCTCATATGCGTCATAAGAATTGATCAAGGAGGATATCATCATTTCTCTACGTTTTAATATCTCCTCGACATTCTTTCTTATATTAGCAGTCTGTGCATATACATCCGTTAATGCTGCTAATATGTTATCTTGTGCAGCAAGATTCTGTTCTATTAAATTTACCTGCAATCCAATATTAAATTGTGTTTTATTTAATTTGTTATATATTAAAAGATACAAAATATTTCGCATAAAATTTTTTTACTAACCAAACTCTGATGCTTGCTAAGCTGAGGTGCAAATATACGATCCAAAGGAGCAGATTCAGAAGTAGCTGTGACTAGTAAGCGTGTTAAATCGTCTTGAGCGATTTGGTCTCGTAGTTTGCTGTGCAATTCAAGTCTCTGCATCCGCATTTCGTCTACTTTATTTAATATACGTTTCAGTTCTTTAGTATGCATTTTTTCTATTTCCTTCGCATTTTGTGATTTTTCGGAACTTTGATCTGTATCAAACATAACAAGAATATATATGTGTATGTGTTATAAATATGATTTCAATAAGTTATGTAAACTATTATAATTATTTTATACAATATATTAAACATAAATATAAAAAACCAATGTAAATTCTGTATTATAAAGATACCTGAAAGGTATATACTTGGTGAAGGAATATGCGCCATTAAATCAGCCAATGGTTGAGCTAGAATTTTTAAGTTCTTTACATGCATTGTTATTGCTTTGTGCAGAGCCTGATTACTCTCTGAAGCTTTGTTATGTGCTTCTTCATATTTCTTAGCTTCTCTAGTCAAATCTGTTGCTACTATTGATGGTGGTCTTTTACCTACTGCATCTTGGTATTGTTTTTCTCTATGAAAGATCACAAATTCATTAGTAACATTTTGTGATTATTGTTATGTAAATGAAAGAAAGAGAAACATCAATGGTTTAAAGTTTTCAAAAAAATCGAAAGAGATGATTAATTTCATACTTCTGTTCCTCATCCAATAAAAGTTTCGATATTTCCTTTAATACACTTTCAACATCTTGGCTTGTTTCAGATAATTTTCCCATTATATCTACTAAATCCTCAATGACATGTTGTTTTGCATTAAGCGCAGCGCATCGTTCGACTAATTCTTCTGGAAGAGGTAAGCATTCCCATTCTGAAGTTTGCGTGCTATCGGGATCCCATAAATTCATATGTTCCAATTTCAAGGATGTAAGATAAGTGTTAAGATATTGATCCTTTTCCTCGATTTTTGCTCCAATATAGCGTAATATTTTGGCTTTTTCCTCTGAATAGAGAGAACTAGCTTCGTGCACTTTCATAGGAACTAATCTATAAAAACAAAATAAATGTTATAATAATTCACATATTAAGAGATCAATCTATAATAATATATTCAACCACAGTAAAAATAAGGAAAGAAAAAGTTACAATAAAAAAAAAAAATTTTATTTATATTTTTATCTTAATAAAATAAAATCGAAATATGTTGCATAAAAAAAAAAAAACTAAATGTATAAAATATAATTACCTTGCAAATATATCTTGTCCTGATATTTCTGGATCATTTACATTAAATGATATTCCTTTAACTAAAGAAGCGCCTTTCACTATAGGAAGGATTTCTTTTTCTGGCACTTCCTCATGATAGATAAATTCGTTTTCATTTTTAGCAGCTTTTCTTTTGCCTTCTATTACATCATTTGTAAACGTGAGTGCTTCTTCCACTGCAGCTTTTTCTTCTTTAATATTTGCAAAATCATAAATTGCATGGGCTTCATTAAGGGATGTTAATGCAGCATTATAAAAAGCTACTCGTTCTCCCATTTTCCTTTGTTCCTCAGCTGTGAGGCCTTGATAAAGATATGTAATGGCAGAGTGATACGCTTTTTTAAACTTGACATAACGTTTCCAGCTCTGCAAAAATTTATGATAAGTTATTAATTTTATTGATCTACAAAATATTCTTGTATTTACAAAATTGTGTATGAAATAATAAATATAAAAATTATAAATCTCACTTACTTTATAAATTTTGGTACCCACTGTGTCAGATACAGTTCCATCTTCACTTCCACCTTGCTCCAATGTGTTTAGCGCCATAGTAAAATAATCTACTATTTGCTTTGCAACTTTTGCTGCACAATATATATATTTTACAGTGACAAACAAAACTAAACAATTACTATTAAAATTGATTAATATAACTGACAACACATACCTACAATTGTTGGCTTACGATTATCCAACATACTCTTTTGCAATATGCATTCTTGAGCTTGTGCTAAGCAAAGCTGGTGCATAAAAGTCATTAATTCTGGCGCTAGATCCATGCCAAATGTTTGGGCATAACTAGTCTTCAAATGTTCAAAAGCCCATGCTGCACATTGGAAATGACTACATGCCATCTTCATTCCATCCCCACTGTTTCTTTCTGTGCGTGCGCCTAATTGGCTATGTATTGCGCCAATATTGTATAAAATGGATATCATTTCAAAACGAATATTAGCCAATGAACACACCATATTCGCATAAGTGTCCCTCCTAAGAAAATATCGCACAATTCACATCGACAAAATTTACAGTTATATAAATCCATGTATATAATTGAATTAAATCTTAAACACCTCTGTTATACAATTACACATAACTAAAATATTATAACGCAAGAAAAATTTAATTCTATACCATGTAAATGTAACTGCGGCGGGACCATCCTTGTTCATGGGAAACCTACTCTGAAGAAAATGCAACTGGCTGTAGTACTTTTTCAGCAGCACACAGCCGGCCATATCGACGGGCGGCCTAACCGCCATCGAGCGTAAGCTTTCCAATTGATGTATCTCATTGTTATATGACTCAGGATCCTCATTGTAAAAATCTCGTATATACTAAAAAAAAAAAGGACAAAACAATACACAAAATTAGTAAAGGTATAGACAAGTTGCATTATGCTAGAAATACTGTAATTTCAAGTTTTTTATTAGCACTTTGACATTTCGCACAAACGGCTATACTAAAAAAAAAAAGGACAAAACAATACACAAAATTAGTAAAGGTATAGACAAGTTGCATTATGCTAGAAATACTGTCATTTCAAGTTTTTTAGCACTTTGACATTTCGCACAAACGGCATGTATATAGTATGTATTTTTCTGTGTGTAGATTTTAATTAAATTTCCAATTAAGTTAAATTTTCAACATATACACGATAAATCTCGTGCTTCGGCGGATCCGATCGCAGAAGAATTGTCATCGAGGAGGAGAAAACGAACGAACGTGATTACCTAATGACGCATTATGATCACGGTTTTATCACGGAGTCATTTCCGCGGGATACCGCAGTATCCTTTCGTGAATCGCGGGCGTTGGTGCCGCGGCTCTCGTCTCGTCGTCCGCACCTCACTTTCGCCGTACGTCGGCGTTAACGGCGAAATAATGACACAGTGGACGACGGCCGTCTTTCTTTTCCTGATGACGCGACTCTTCGTACTCGCATCCTCGCAGCATCGGGATCGAGAGAACCTCTGCGAGTTCCAACAGACCTGCGCGAGCTGCCTACAAATGCCGCGATGCGTGTGGTGTTCCACGATGGTAATGAATATTTATGATTATAAACGCCGTTAAAAAAGAAGCAGACCCCGCTACAGACGAACGAAGTGACGGTTATACGTGAGTCTACGAGAAGAAACATCGGACGCGAGCACCTGTGCGACAATCCTCTTTTCGGAACCGTCGTTCTTTCACTGGTGATTCATGAATGAACTCACGCGATTGCACCGCATGACTATTTCGTACTCGCAAGCGCTTAGCATGAGAATGTTTTTTTATCAATCTTTTGACGGCTAAATAGTATCCAGAGAAGAAATGTCATTTTTAAAATATGTGAGGCCTATACAAATCCAAGGCTTTTTATGAGAGAAAAACGAGATTTATCTGTGAAATATCTGTATTATAATATTATTTTGTTGTAATTTATTACATTATATATAGAATAAAAATTCACATTCGTACATATTATAATAAGAAATAGAAAAAAGATTAAAGCTTATTTGATTTGATGAGAGAGAATAATTTGATCAAAATTTATAAAATAAAATTCATATGACATTAATTATTAATTATCGAATGTTTGCAATAATGTTTTCGGAGCCATACTACTTACACAACAGTATAATTGATATGTATGCAATTTCGGCGAAAAAGATTTATCTTTAACGCATAAAAAATTATCTCTCAAAATAATATTAACAATTATTTATAATTTTAAAGTATTTAAACTTAAAAGCTGAAATTCAAAAAAAAATTTCATTGAAGAGATTTTTTTCAATATTTTTTTTTTTCTCTGTAAGGAACTTACTAGTTTTCTATGCCGGAAATATATGTTAATTGTAATCATCCGGTAAAAAGAATGATCATAGATCAAATAAAATTTCTTCATGTGTCAAATGTGAAAAAGAATTATTAAATTCAAGATATTTGGAAAGATCATCGATAAATTCTATTTTGTGCAATATTTCTAAGCTTTTTTAACTTGAACGTTTCAACCTGTAATGTGGTCGATAAGACTAATTTTGTGTTCGTGACTTCGCAAGGTATCTGGACAGAATGCAAGCAGTCCTTTGCTGCGTTGTGTATCCAAACAGACGTTTTTGAGAGAAGGCCATCTCTGGTGCCCACTATCAGACGTAATACATCACGAGAATACGATGGACATTCTCGAGAATTGGCCGTTGTCTTCGATCAAGGGTAAAGATCCTGTCCAAGTTCAACCACAAAAGATACGTTTACGTCTCAGGCGAGGTGAGAGAAAAATTTCCTGCGCAAAGGTTTTATCTTTTACGCGTTTTATCTCTAATTTCTCTGCGAAATATGATAGTATTCTAATATTATAGGCAGAAAAAAATTCTTTTAAAAACGACAACAATATTGATTATTATTACAGAATGTAAGACATTCACATACACACAATATATACTCATAATGAAATATAATTACTATACTATAAAGTTGTGCACTCTTGTATGTTTTTTATAATATTTAATATCCAATGTATATTTCTTTCACTATAATCATAGTTTACTCGAAATTTTATAAGAGCAATAAAAATTATATTCTATTAGAATATTACATAAATTATTAATAGGAGAGGATTATCGCGTGATTCTGAAATACAGTCAAGCAGAGGATTATCCTGTGGATCTATATTATCTTATGGATCTGTCCGCGTCTATGGAACCGTACAGAGATAAATTATCGAAACTCGGGCTGCAATTGGCTAAAGCTATGCAAAAACTCACGTCGAATTTCCGTATCGGCTTTGGCAGTTTTATAGACAAGGTCGTTTTACCGATGACCAACACGCAACCTGACAAGTAATTATATCATTTATTATATAAATATAAATCATTATAATATTTCGATCAAATAAACAAAATAATTACAAATTGAAATTTTTATTGTAACAATACAAAATAATATCATTGATAAGAGATGCATTTATAATCTGATTAAATTTTTACATTAGATTGATATCTCCCTGCACTTTGAAAACTGGAAACCCATGTGCGCCGCCTTATAACTATAAAAATCAGATGTCTCTTACGGAAAACGTATCTCTATTTGAGGTAATTATATGAAATTGTATTTGACAGACAGTGAAAAAGAATTTAAAAACAAATTTCTAATAGATAACTTAAAATAATCGACATAATAAACAAGTATATATATAAACGCGTTTTTTTTCAAAATCATAAATAAATAAATATAGAATAGTAATAAATAAACAAAACAAAAAATTAAATAAACAAAACAAAAAATTAAATAAACAAAGAATATATTTCTTGAAAAGAAGAAAAATTGGAAACAAAATCTGACTATTAATTAAACTATTAAAAGTTAAACTATTCAATCTGTCAAGTTTTTGTGTTTCAAATATTCAATCTCAAATACAATCATTTAACAAATTAGGATCAGGTACAAGCGGCACCGGTGTCAGGTAATTTGGACGGTCCTGAAGGCGGGTTCGATGCGATGATGCAGGTTATCGTGTGTACCAAGGAAATCGGCTGGCGCCAAAAAGCGCGTCACCTTATCGTGTTCTCGACCGACGCGGTCTTTCACGTCGCCGGAGACGGTAAAGTACGTGATTGTGAATCATGCAAAACCCTCGGCGACTTCGAACGATAACGTACCGAAATAAATCGACCATTGCAACTTAAAAAAAATTACGGTTTCTCAGCTTGCAGGAATAATAGAGCCCAACGATTGCATGTGCCATTTGGATGAGAAAGGATTCTATAGCCATTCTCTTCTACAGGATTATCCGTCAATCTCTCAAGTGAATAAAAAAAAAAAAATTGTTTTTTAAGAAAAAAAAAGACTTATAAAAATATAAACTTAAATAATTCGAAATAATATGTTTGTCCCTCTAGCTAAATAGGAAAGCGCGCGAACATAACATGAACATTATTTTTGCCGTTCCTGATCACAAAATTGCGACCTACCAACGATTGAGTCAAAGTATCAGTGGTTCGTCAACAGGCACTTTGGAAAACGAATCGCAGAACGTCGTCGCCTTAGTGAGCAATGAATACGAGGTGATCTTAATATACTTGTTAGAAATAATAAAAATGTATATATATTTTTTTATATAATTATTAATTTAAATATATATAATTAGTTTTGCTACGCTACGTATTTCAATTCGTGTAATAATCCAGAAAAGCTAATAGAAAATTCATTAATAACTTGAGTTTACTCCTTTCAGAACATCTACTCATTTTATATTTATACGGTAGCTAAAAAATCAATAATAATTTGATATGTTAATAATTTGCAGAAACTAGTAGACTCAGTGACGATAATCGATACAGCACCAAAGATAATCAATATTAAATATTTCTCCCGATGTTTAAACAAAACGGGTGAATTGCTAGAACGTCAAGAATGCGAAGGACTTCGTGTAGGCAATGTTATTGAGTTTGAAGTTGTGATCAAGGTATATGAATTAGCTAACGCGCGAATATCTTGGTTAATCAGCAAGCGCTTATATTATTGATTCGATCATCAGGTTGTTGAATGCCCCAAAGATCCGAAAGATTGGCAGCAAACCGTGGAGATTAAACCCAGAGGCTTGAATGAGAGTTTGACTATCGATATAGAAATCATATGCGATTGTCCTTGTGAGAAACCTGGGCATCCGGTATTACATATATTATAATATAAAAAACTCTTAATTAAAAAAAATAATAGTAGAGAGAAATCTATTTGTGTTAGCTAATACACACAAGATTTAATTTAATATGTTTACAAAAATATATAATATATATGCACTGATATAATTAATCAAATTTGCACAATACTAATCGTTTTACAAACCGGGAAATAGGGATATCGATTGAACGCTGCGGAATGTAAGAATAACGGCAAATCAGTGTGCGGCGTGTGTTCCTGTAATCCCGGTTTTTACGGAAAGCAATGCGAGTGCGAGGGAAACGAGATCGATGCTGGCGATTCGATCTCGATGGCCGACTGCAAACCTGATAACCAAACTGCGGAGATTTGTAGTGGACACGGTACATGCAAATGTGACGTCTGCGACTGCGATAAACGACCGAATCCGCATGAGATGTTTTACGGGAAATACTGCGAGTGCGACAATTTCTCTTGCAAACGCAGCGGTGGCCAGGTATGATGCTTTTGAGATTAAAAAAAAATAAAATAATACAACCACAAAAAAAAACGTAGATTATAAATAATATATAAAATTCACATACTCCTTGAGTAAGATTAAATTATATATCTATTATAAAAAAATAATTTTCACAATATAAAAAATATTAAAAGCCTTTGATATTATATGATTTTCGTATAGACTAATTAATATTATTTTATTTTATTTC
>NW_021848818.1:1712201-1730478 GCF_003651465.1 Formica exsecta | reverse complement strand
AACCATGAAACTTTTGTCTGAAACATTTTTTGATATCTCACTTCGTTTCCGAAAAATATGCCCGCGTCACTATAAATGCCGCACCCTGTATATATACATTTAGAGCAAATTATATAAATATGTGTGTGTGATATAGGTAATAAAAAATTATAAACGGGCCAGGTGAGATGATCTATTATCGTAACTTATTCTCCTGATAATCGCTTTTAGCAAATTCACACGGAATTTACACGACAATCCTCTCTTCGAGCGGTAGCGGCGTTTATAAGGGCGATAGAGGACAAATGACACACCTTTATACCTTATGTCCATTATATGTTCGCCGTTCATCTCTTCTTTGTCTGTTTAAGGTTTGCGGCGGACGGGGCAAGTGCGAATGCGGTACCTGCAATTGCCTACCAGGCTGGGGTGGCGAGACGTGCGACTGCAAGGAGACCAATAGCACATGCATCTCACCGTCGGACGGGAACGTCGAGATTTGCAGTGGACGCGGCGACTGCATCTGCGGCAGCTGCCATTGCCAGGAATGGGATAATATCCGATATTCCGGACAATATTGCGAGGAGTGCCCTGTAAGTAATCTGCATGTGCCTTGAGGAAAGAATGTCGGAAGAAATCGACGAGCGATTTCTCTCGCGATAAAGAACAAAAAGAAATTAAAGGAACACCAATAAGCATAGAAGTGATGTTTTAATTCTAATTTTATTTTAATTAATTATTCACATACGGGCGTTTATATAGGATTACTAGGTGCATTCATCGTGCATAATGTGTTATAATATGTGCAGGCGCATATGTGATTAAAATCTGCCAACAAATTTCTGATTATGAGTAAAATCAATCGTAACGTTTCATATATTTCGATGTTAAATAATTTAAATTATTGATTATTATTACACTTATTTACATAATTAATTGACTTTTTGCAAGAAAGACATTTCAAAAATATTATTTCTGGATAAATTGCACACATACATCATGTAGCAGAATCAAAATTTCTTAATCATAAATATCTCTTCTTGAAAAATAATCGATTAAAATGTATTTTAGACGTGCCCGGGACAAAGATGCGAGGAGCTGAAGGATTGCGTGGAGTGCGTAGCGTATAATACAGGACCGCTCGCGAAGGACGGGAAATGTGACTTGTGTATGCACGAAATTGAGATTGTTAGTAGTACTTTCTTCGAGATAATATATCTACTATGCAAGCTGCGCGCGGGCGGTTAATAATTTGCAACGTAAATGGACGTTTATTATTCCACAGGTAGACATTGTCGAGGAAGATCCTGTGAAAGACGAGGAAACCGGTGCCCGCATATGCCGAACACCCGGTGATGCAGGCTGTACATTTGTCTTCAAATACCAGTATCATAGAGACGGTACTGGTGGAGACATTAAAATCTTCAAGATTTTAGCTCAGAAAGAGAGAACTTGTCCGGCACCTATTAACGTCTTTGGTAATTCGTCTTGTATTATATCATATGAATGATGCTTTATCACGCCGTATGTGCTACGAAATATCTAATTTACATCTCATTATATTCTTTCAAATAACGGGTATAAATCCAAAAATCCGTTTCGCATATAAATAATATAAATAATATTAGATGCAAAATGTATGAGAGAGAGATTCTGAAATTAATGTTTTAAATAATCAAATAGTACATAATGTAATTAAACAGCTGATTAATATGAGATTACTCTTGCGTGTAACATATGTGCTTTTGACAAATTATATAACAAGTTTTATATTATTTCTCTTCAACGTTATTCTATTTACCTGACTACGTATATCAATTCTATTTTACAAGTGACGATGTTTGAAAACTAACACAGCATTACCGTGCATCAGATGCTTAACATATTAGAAAAAAATGTGCGAGAGAAAATACAAAATAAACTATAATTTACAACTTTCTCCCGTAGGTGTTGCGCTGGGCGTCGTCATAAGTACCGTCATTATCGGTTTCCTGATTCTCCTCATTTGGAAGATTCTCACGATGATCCACGATAAGAGAGAATACGCGAAGTTCGAGAAGGAGCGCGCTCTCGCCAAATGGGACAGGGTGAGTCGCTATTCACCATTGTTTCCGATTGCGTGACTACAAAACTGCCAGAACGCCAATATGTCGGAATGTTTCAGGGCGAAAATCCTCTCTACAAACAAGCGACATCGACTTTCTGCAATCCGACGTTCAACGAAAATGCTAGGGATTTATAATTTATAATAATTTTAGATTCTCATTGTGATATTAGCGTTTCTATTAAAATCTTTCGATTCTATTTCTCGTGTATTAAAGTTTCATAACAACATTTTGAATATTTTAAAATATGACGAACATCATCTTTTATTAATATAATTTTGCTTTAATTATATTAATAGAGATATTGAGAGAGAGAATATTTTATAAGTAACTTAATTTATTATCTTAGATTTCAATAATAAACTAAAAATATGACACACAAGGTAATAATTAATACACAAATTGTTCAAATTAAAAAATAAAATTTGTGCAGCACAAATTGTGCATGCACTTCTAATAAACAAAATTAATACAAATTATAACATTTTGTGTTATATAAGTAAAAAATCTTCTTAGATTTTATTGTACAAATAGAAATATTCTTTACAAATATATATAAAAAGAGAATTTAATTGCTAGTCGTCCAATATACCGGATCCGACGACTAGCGCCACGCCAAGTGAACGAATCAAGCAAGCCGCAATGGGTGCCATGTCTTTTAATTGCGCATAATGAGTCGACCAATCGGCGGCATGCAAGAGTCGCTCGCAAAAACGAGCAAAACTTTCTATAGCTCTTTCTCTCCTTCTCTCTCTCTCTTCTTCCTCTTGCGTCTTTCTCTCGCTTGTCGAGCTTATAATAATATGACTATTCAAATACTTCCTGCTTCCCCCTATTTATTGCGAAATCTAGTTGCGTAGGTTTCTTAATAAGATACGTTTTATCGTTTCGTTCTTTTACCGTAAAGCCATTTTCACGCCGATGGCTTAAAATTTTGATTTCTTGATAAGCGAACGAATATTATCATTAAAAGCTTCCCAAACTGCTTTATAAATATAAACAATTTTTGTCTTATTTTACTTTTATATATAACATTAAACTATAACAAATGTTAAAGAAAAGCTGCTTCCTTTAGATAACGAATTAAAAATAACTTTCATTCATATTCATCTTTGAACAGAAATCTTTCTCTATCTCATTTAAGAACTTCTGAAGCTCTAAAGCTGTCAGTGTTTTTCAGTAGATTTTAATTATCGCTCGGAGGATTTTAAATCAATCAATCATTGTCAATTAACGTAACGATATCTATTGCCAGTATATTTTATTAGTTTCTCAATTTTATCAGCAATACATCGTTGTTGCTCTGTAAACAAAATTAACGACAAATTAATCGAGAGAAAGACGGAACTCGTCGATATACCGATCACTCGTAAATCAATTTTAAATTTGATCCTGGTTTCCTCGAAAACTGAGATAGATCCTGTCCTCTGTCTCGATTGTTTCGAGTATCCTCTGGCTCCGTACTTTATTGCCTGCCTGTTCCGCGCTCACGAGGAAGGCAAGCGTGGAGCTCGTAAGGAGCTCGTAAATTCGTCACCATACTCGGCTCCCGCCACAAAACCCCGGGGCGAATCGCACTATATTTCCCACCGAAAACTTAAGGCACCATCTACATTCGATATGCCTTCGTGATTCGATTAATTGACGATCGTCGAGTAAGCAAAAATTTTGTAGTAAATTTTAGATACGTAGATATAGGAATAAAAAATATATTAAATAGAAAAATTAATAAGAATATGAAGTAAATGTCCTTAAGATTCATATGGAAACAATTATAATAATAAATAAAAAAATAAAAATAATATTATGCGTACTTAAAAAAGAAAGATTAAACGGAATAAAAGAACGATATTAAAACCGTAATAATAATATTGAGGACTATAATAAGAACAAAAATTTTAGTAATAATAACATAATTCTAGCAATAATTATAATGGTAAAAATATTTTTATAATTGAAGTAGAATAATAGTAAATTAAGAATTATATACTAGATATTGAATGACAAAAAATAAACAAAGTAAGAAATATTAATAAATAAGATAAATCTAATGTTCAACAAATTATGAGAGCATTATTTTCACTTTCATTTTATTGAAAAAATGTTTGGAAACAAATGTACATTGTGAACAAATGTCTTTTATATATAAAATTCTCTAATCGTAGCAATAGATAAACAAAAATCAGAATTTGTCAAACGTCTTTGTTTTACTTATGAAAGCTTGTTAGTTGGCTCCGCTATCAGTCACGGTGCCTTTAACGCCTCGTAAAACCAAGATATGTAACGTTCAAAATAGCCGGAGCCACGCCTATTACCTGTGTGGCGAAGCTACAGGATCATTTGGGCGACTTACACTCGTAAATGGACCGCGTTGATGAATTAGTAGTCGATTACAAGGCGACGCACTTTTTCAAAACGACCATCGATTCCCTTCCTAATTGGTTTCCAACTCAACGACATACGGCCTATGTGTATATTTTCTTTTTGAACAATCGATCATATATCTCTTTAGGAACTCAAATTCGAGTAATACTCAAAGAATAACAATATTAAAGTAATTTTATTTTATTTTTATAATAATGCAATATAGGGAAAATTGTATAAAGAATTTTATAAAATGAGCGTGTATATAATATAATTATATATGTGATTAAATTTGAAATGTGACTAAATTTAAAACTACAACCAAATTTAAAATTTGCTTGAAATTATCTAAAAAATTTTTGTTATTTATTTAAACTTCCTATTTGGAATTTTTGAAAACTTAAATCGTCAAAATTTTGTAATTTTAAATGTTATTCCGTGTTATTTATATTTTTATTATTATGTTAAATGTTATTTGTTTGTATATAAAAATATCTTTGTGATCACACATAAACTATATATATATGTCATGTTTTGCAAATTTAATATAAAAAATTACTTACATACAAATATTATTATTCTAATCTGTCGACCAACTATAGGCATCAATGTTTCCATACATTGTTTCATATTTTTCCGAATGTTGCTCGATTACACTGAACAATTATGTTATTAATGATAAAATTATTATATAAAATATCAATTTTCTGATCTTATTTTGTAAGTTCCGATTTGCGAGTTTGGATGAATTCTTTTTTTTTTTAAGACGAATCACGATTCGTTCTTCGTATGGCCGGGCCTTAAGAACGAACCTGAGAAAATCACTCTGAGAAAGACAGTGAAAGGGAAAGGAGAGAGGGCGAGACCCGGCGCTTCGAATACTAAATCATTGCCGCACGTCCGTTTCTTTACATTGCGCAGATTTTATTGATTATTTTACGGCCGGGAACATTGTAAATCTCTTCATCCCGCATCGACGGCCCTCTGTGAGGTGGCCCCGTTGGGCGCCCGTAGCACCAATTATGCGAGTCGAAAAGTATTGTTTGCTCGTATATTCGTCTCTGAATATGGCAGGAGCGTTTCGCGTAATACCATTTCATCGACTTTTCCCCAGCCGTTCGTGCTTGGTTAATTGCACTACGTGTGCATGGACAATCAAATATTATTAGTTGACATAAGTGTTATTATTTAAAATCAAGATATTATTTTATTTCTTACATCACATTAATACGAGTTAATGAGCATCGTCTTGATGTTGGAAATATGTTGCAGTTACTATGATCAATAATCATTTAATTTTAAAAAACTTTATGAAAATGTAGATCTATATAAATCATATACAAAAAATTAGAATATGAAATTAATGTATCAAAAAAAAAAAACTGAAAAAACAAAATTGACTGATAAAAAGAAAATACGAATGTTATTAGAAATAAAGACTCAAGCAAAATAAATCATTACCTTGATGTCTAAATTCGATACATCTTGTAACGCTCGTATTTTTTTCTAATTATTAGAATATTAATTAATATTAATATTAATATTAGTTATATTAATAGCCTAAGCACACACTTGTAGCAATCCTCTATCCACACATTGACGTATCTGTGTAGGACATTTACACACCTTTTCAGCCCAACAAATAATTGCTAGAAAACAATATTTGTGGACTACAATAAATGTGCAGTGGGACTGAATCGGTAATAAAACCCGAGGTCTTTCGCTTTCCGAGCAACTGCTCTTATCATTGAGACCTCACATTATGCGGCTTTTAACACGATAATATAGTGTACGATTTCAGAACAATGTTGAAAGTCGCTCAATGGATACAATGCCGACTGCCACAGAGAATGGCCGTTGCCGGTGCCTTAATTACAACCAAATACGACAACCCGCCCGGAGGCTGCCGGGTGTCGGATCGTTTCGAGATTTCCAGCCGGCCGTCATATTGTCGGAGAAACGTCCCTCGTCTGCCTTTCTTTCACCAACAGCCGTATTTGTTCTTCGGTGGCATCATGGGCGCCGTCGTGGAGGTGGTCCCTAGTATCGAAACTTGATTTCCGAACACGATAACAAAGCTCACATTCGCACGGAGATCTCTGATGAATTTTTTATCATTATAACGCGCAAAACTAGAATAATCCGTTTCCTTTTTTGCTTTTGAATTTATATCGCCGATGAAACGAGGCAATCGAGAGAGAAGGGAAATATCTTTCGCCGAACTTATCGATACCAGTTAATTGGATCGAGCAAGAAACAGTTAACACTTTATGGGCATCCAGTCCAGCGCGCGAGTTGCGATCGGATGATACAAGATAATGAAAGATTGTATAAATATATATATATATATACAGGAACTCGCGGGCCAATATTTGATTCTGCGAAATGTATATTTAATTACTAACAACGAAAATATTGTTGTATCATTATAAATTCGTGCCAAGCAAAAAATTGATACATTAAACAAATTAATTATTCGGTAATCTTGAATGTATCTTATTATCGTTTAATAATCTAGTTAAATGTCTATAAAATAATCTGATCTGCGCGAGAGAAAAATTTTCCACAGTTAAAGAAATATATTTTTAAATCTGTATAATATATATACAGACAAAATAAACAGAATAACGTTATCGTACAAAATAATTTTCGTGAAGTTTATCACTATAAAATATGATTAACTTGAGATGCATATACATCTAATTTGAAACGTATAGATAAAAAATAATTAAACTAGAATAAAAATTTCGTTTTTCTCTCTCATTTGTACAGTTTGTATGTTAAAATATAATTATAGATTTTAGCCCAATCATTTTCCAAGTAAACCTTGTAAAGTGGCATTGCAGCTTAGTTGATTACACCGAGGTGAAGCCTCTCTTTGCTTTCCCTTCTTCCCCATCCCCGTCAAATTTTTAGCGACGTCCATGACCCGCGCTGCGTCCTCGTAACCGTAGCCCTCCTCAACGCGCCCGAGTGCTGCTGCATCGTCCTGTGCATCGCCTCCTCTTCGTGGCTGATGCGGGCCGAGGCTCGTTAGCGCACGCCCGTAAATCAAGCCGCAGGGGTGCAAACCCGCTAATATAGCCGGAGTTCCCCCGGGATAGGTGGAGCACGTTCGCGCCGCCGCCGCGCACGGTAAACGCTCGGTATATCTCATCGATAATGAGTTTGTTAAATGGATTAATATTGCACGCCCTACCCGTCCCTCCTCCTCCCTCGTCGCTGCCCTCCGTCCCGCACTCCGTTCTTCGTTTTACGAGAATCATCACGAGGGTGATTTCGGTGATACCATCTTAGCGAGAGGTCAATGACACAGATTTTATATCTCTCTATAGTTCTTTATGTTAGTTCTTATTATATTATAATATAAAGCCGCGTATAATACATTGCATATAAAAGGAATAATTTTAATTTTATGTGTGTATCTCTATAAATATTTTGAGCACATAATAAAAATATTAAATATTTTTTGCATCGATTATACCATACAGGATAATAATTAATTTTTCTCATTCGCAATGAGTCGAACGGATTAAGAAAAGTCGAGGGTTTATAGTAATTCTACCTCCCAAATCGTTTACCGTCCTAATAAAACTCTGTAAAATTCCGTAGATAGATATCCGTCGACCGTTTTTTTTTTTTTGTGTCGACGATACAATAATAACAACTGTGCCTTAATGAAAGTCGAATTATGAGTGCTGCTTTAATATGTATACCAACGTGACTTGAAGTGGTGCGAGCGCTAATGTCGGAATGCTCCTCGGACCACCGGTGAGTTTTATTTCGACCCAATATCGACGAACGCGCGCGGCCCTCGAATCTGGTGCGCTCCTGGAGGCGCGCTACGCACGTATATACGGCACGGATAATTAATGGAGCCGGTAATGAGCTGATTATTATTAATAATATTTAGCCGAGGTTAAGCCGGGGCGACCCTGCCGCGGTGGAGCCCGGCCGGCCGTTAATTGAATCTGCCAATCATCGTAATGAGCGTCAGCGCCGGATCCGTTGTCCGTTCCCCGAGCATTGCTGTGCTCTTCAAGGGCCCTGGAGAGAGAGCTTGATGCTCGTCAGGCTTGAAAAAGGAAATACTCCGTTCTCCCTTCCCTTCCCGCCTCCCTCTTACCCGTCGCTCGTCTCGCGTCTGAAAAATGTGAGCAATTTTACTTGCGCGAGCGTGTTTCTGCATAAGCGTCTGCTCAGGTCGATATTCATGAAGAGTGTTGCTGAGAAACACCGAGACCCGTTCCTTGGCATTTGCCTTCGTCGAACGTGCCACGTACGATTAACCCTTAACTGCCATAGTTCAATTTGAGAAAAACATGGAATATTTGGTGAAGGATTAAAATATTGAATAACTCTTCAAAATGTAAACTAATTTTTAGAAATTCTTAGGGAAAATATCATTATATGTAGTTTTTTCTTCAATTAAAATATCACAACACACAATAATCTTTAAAGTTATAAAAAATAATATCAGAGAGAGAGAAAGCAATAATTCTGTGATAAAATAGGGAAGACTTATTCCGTTTGCTTAAATTTAAATAAACTGTACACTTTCAGAATTATAATTTCAGATTTTTTTCGGAAAAGTAATCTCGCCTTTAAGAAATATTATAAAAATAAAAATAGAGACATTAAGAAATCTTTCTTGAAATTTACAAGTCTCAAATTTATAACTGATAAATTATAATCATGCTTTGATTTGAATTGTATAAATTTCAATGTTCATTAGGCGCCACTATTTTCTAGAAGAATCCGCCTTTTTTTTGTCGAAAAGTATATAAAGTGCTTTCTGAAAATTTATCACGAGGCACTAGAATGCTCGATTAGGCCGCACTTATTACTCGATCGCTTTCACGGTCGGATTCTCGAAATTCCAATGCGCGGCTCGCGTGAAAGATTAACGCGCCGGTGCGCTGTAATGCTTAATCAGTTCGAGTTTTTACGACGTGTAAGCGCGATTCCGCCGGTTCCGCTTTTATTGTTCCCGGAATACGTACACATGCGTGGCATAAGCGGCGATAAACAAAACCATGTAAACCACAGTTGATAATAGCGTGCAGCGGGAGAGACGTCAGTGATGATCTGCGCCAATAATGTCGCGGGTTTTAGCGTGGCTCATTAACGATTCGATGCTGCGAACGCTTTTCAAAGTGCAACATAATATAAATTGTCGTTAGTTGGTTGGGTTGTCGTTCTCCTCGACGATTTTGCGTACCTGTTGGTTTGCATGCGAGGGTAAACCAGTTGAGCGATATATATACATGTGTATATCTAATCTATGTGACAAAATATTTCCAAAAGTTGTTGGAATGCAATTTCCTTTTATGTTAATACATAAGCAGTAATAACTACTAGCCGATAAAAAATACTTTTACATTTTATTTCGTGTATATTATAATTATTTTACTACATCATAATAAAACAGATTTTTTTCTCTATTTATCATTGAAAATATTTTTCATTTGGATTTCTAAGCTAAAAAACTGATTTACTTTTCGTTCTTAATCTATATTCTTAATTCTTATACAACGAAGACGAACGCGTTCGCTTATTATCACGCGGGATGAATGCTACAGAGAACGGTGATAAGCGAATGCGGGACAAATATTCGCTTTCACTGAACGATAAAAGATTCAATCAACATATCTATCCGCATTCCATCAATGACTTACTTGCTCTCCTTGCAAAAGATTTCTGGCAGTTATCGAATTATAGATACCTATAAAACGAATGACATAAACCTAAACGGCGGTCATAATCGAATTAAGTTGATAGTGTGAGTGTTTTCGAGTTTTTATGTATGGTCCATGCAAAGGACATAGAGGTTTCTAAAAGAACAAATTGATATAATAGTGTTTCTTTTTTTACTGACAATATTAAGAATTACTGGATATTATATTTAGACATTTAAAATTTCTCCGAAAAAATTCTTTCGAGCAAAAGAAATTTAAAAAATATTTTTAATAAATGTAATTTGTGTGTGTTTTTCTTCAAAGCTTGTAGATATTTTCGCAATTAAGTTTTTTATTCGTATTAATATGAAATTCCGGTAAATCCGCGTGAAAGTAAAAGTGATTAAAAATGCACAAAGAAATGTCAATCAATGGATTAGCATAGAATATTTGTCAAGCCAAAATGTCGATGGTGCAAAATGTCGCATGATTACTATCCGTCTTGTTCCCGATTTCACTTTTCGTTCCGCAAATTCCTCCAGTAAATTTTATGCCGTAAATTCAATTATCATGTAAATTAATCTCACGCTTGCTGATCGTTTATTATAAGGTTTATTATAAGCGAGGCACACGTGCGTTTACATAATTATTGGCAAGCCGAATGTGGGAGGAATAAAAAAAAGTATATACTAGGTGTCTCGTATCACATCATTTTTCATTCATAGATTCTGCAATAGATCTTATCACTGATATTATGCAACGCATATTAAACATCTTCATAATTAAGTTTTAAAACAAAATTGCGTTCAAAATCAATTTGAAATTAAATAAAAAATTTTGTATCATTATTTGTTGCATAAAACGAAAATATTCATTCATTTTTAACGGGTGGATTATAATTTAAGAACTACACACATATATATTTGACACTAGGACATTTTGATTAAGGCAAGATAAACAGATCAACGATTGACTACTTATTAAAGAACACCCTGTACAGAAGTAAGATATATCGTAGAGAATATAACTCGCGACCAGTTTCGCGAAAACTCGTTTTCTCCGACGCCCGGCAATAATCTCGCGTGTAGGAATTAATAGATTAGCGAAAGGCACGTCTCCTCTTAATTCCATCCTATTACGGGTTCGGTTCCTTGCGCGAGGCGGGCCCGGTCGATTACGGGTAGATAGCCAAAATCGCCGGGCAGCCGCGGAATTAGATCGAATTACCCCGCCGCGGGATGATCGGCCCGCGCAATTTCTCTCGGAATGACGGATACTGTTGTTGCCAATCAACAGCGCCGTGAATTTCTCGCTAATTTTTTTTTATACCGTCTGTTATTCGACAGATAGTGCGTGAAAATAAGCGACGATGGATCGTGCCCGCTCTGATATTCGATATATAATTATCTTGTTAATGTTCAGGCATAGAGTTTTATTCTCAAAGATTTAATAGATAAAAATAATTGTAAGCTTTTATTATTTATTGCTATTATAATGGTACTTGTATTATACCATCCTCCAAATCTCTATTAATAAATTATAAACACTATTAATAAATTATAAGACACCTGCGACTTATTGTTAAAGTATTGATGTATCTTTGAGGATAAAGAAATAATTATTAAGCAAAGACTTTTCACATTACTAGTTTGCAATTAAAGTATTATAATTAAATCATAAGATTATAAGTTTTCAAAGAAACAGCAATATTAAAAGCAATTTTCGATTACATATTTAGATCCTTATTTTTCCTTCACATAAGTCTTTTTTTCGCGAAAAGAATGGCTACTATTCGAACTGAAATTTCGATAACGGTGGGTACGGTCGACCCTTAATTTGAAATCCATTCTCATGTCTCATCCTCGAGGCTACGGCGATCTCGTAGATCCTCCTCGAAAATCTCGCAAAATGTTACAGACGGCTACCGGATAGTAGCGGCCATACACGACGAGTGTGCGAAAGGGCTATAGAAGGGAAGAGTTCCGAGGGAGTAAATGACAGGCTTCGGTGGCCGCCTCGGGACTCGAGGATGATTGTTTTGATTAATTTCTCCCGTCATTCGGTAGCCAAAAGCCGCGCCGGCGGCGTATTCGCGAAACACGAACTACAGTCATGCCGTCATAAGCAACACCCCTCCCACACTGATTTAAATAAGATTTTGAAAAACATCGAAAAAAATTATTAAATATATATAACAGAGATTTATAATGTAAATATTATTATAATTATAAATAATAAAGTCTAGCAATTGCTTTCATTTATAAAATACTTTATGAAATGTTATCTTTGAATACACCAACAAAATTATTTGCATTTCCCGCAAGAATAAGCGAATATAACTTAAGATCATATAGCTTTAACATATGAAAATTGTTCCAATTCGACGACAGGAGCGAGTGTGTGAGATAAATATTTCACGGGTGCAAAGTACGAAATGGATTTTAAATGCTCAGCGGGGATCCCCGCAGATGCGTAAGGACCGTTCGATTGCAATCGTGATAATTGCGCGATCGCATCCCAAGAAAATCATCCTGGAAGTCGCGACATTTCGAGGACGCGCGATCTCTTACGTGCTCTCAATAATAATACTGTTCGGTTATCGGGCGATCATTATCGCGAGAGCATGTTGGTGTACGCGCTAAACGATTTCAAGTTCACGGCGAGGTGCCAGATTGTTTATTGATGATCATAAGCGCAAACGCGCGCGCCATTTTACGAATCCGAAGGATTGAGCTAGTGTGTGCGCGGCGCGAAAATTGTCGCGGTTTTATCGCTTTATTTTTTTCCTCTTTATGCAAATCGGTGAGTGTTATACAAAGTGTCTTGAATTATCCACGCTCTTGATCATTTTCGAATCGGTGTATGTTTCAAAATATAAGATATTAAATAATTCGATAAGTAAAATTTTCAATTAAAACTCTAAAAATTAGCGAGATATCGCGTTTCTTCATTGACAATTTCTGATATCGATGCTGTAAATTTCAATGTGTTTGAAGCAACATAGATGAAGGCTGGTACAAAACATGACATTAACTTCAAATAAGAATTTGAAAGAATATTGCAACATCTCCGTTTGTTTTCCGTCAGCTCGTAATCACTTTCTTAACAACTTAAATTAGACTTGTAGGATAAATATGTAAATACTTTACAATAAGCGCAAAAACAACACGTTGGAAGGAAAATGAGGGGAGATTTTAAAGCTGAATCGAAGAGAAGGTTCTTCTGACGTATTGAAGAGGAGAGAGAAGACGCAAAGTAAAGGGCACAAAGTAACGCCGTCCGACACGTGAATGAGAAAAGAGCCGGTGTCTCTCGTAGAGGCAGGAGGTCCGAATGGGCCAATAACTTTGTGAGATTATGTTTCTGGATATAAAGGGGACAGTGGTGTACCTCGCGTTACGATGCTAGTCGGGATATCTCCTTCAGTTTCTTTGCTCCCTTGATATCTCTTTCTCTCTCTTTCTCCCTTTTTCTCTACTTTTCTTACGACTTCACCTCTCTGATGCACGACTGTCGTTCTTATTCAAATGCACGCCTCTGCAAACCGGAGATGATGGCTCTAACAAATCCACGATATGATTCACGGCTCGGCGATACCCTTCGCGAAGGACTATCCGAAGAGGGAAAGGCATACTCAGGTCGTAAAGGAAGCCGTCGTACGACAGGTGATGTCGACGAGATGAGCGCGACCCTACCCGTTTGGTTCTTCTTTGTAACGCGTGTAACACTTTGCGAACTATATCCTTTTATCTCGTCATTATACGTTGGCTTCTTTTATCGGCTATATTTCCATTGGTATAATAATTAATAATTTTTTATTTTGATAAATTAACTACGCTAATAGTAATAATAATAATATATCAATAATAATAAGCGGATAAATATCCAATCTTTTTTATTCCAATTTTTGTTATTAAATTTTAATATCTCGTTACTTGAACATAATTATTTTTTTTTAATCACAGATTTTATGTACGATAAAGATTTCTCTCTTGAAGAAGTTGCTATCAATTTGCATTAGACTTGTTTCATTATATGTTATGGCATATACGGTTATTCTGTCGCATAATCAATTAAAAATAGCGTTGATCAAAGTTCAATGTTTGCGCGCGTCGGATTTTTCACTCTGCTCACATTATCGCCGGTCCACGGGCGCGCGCAGCGCGTTGCCGCTGCGAGCTCCTGTGGTGCTCACCGGGCTTCGACACCCACACGCCGTGTCGCCTTACCAAACACATAAATAAAACAACAGTCTCCCAAGAGCGTGCATTATTGTCCGCCGAAGCGTTCATTTCGGACGGAGTGAGAATTATTTGACTATCGTGCCCGTTGTTATGCTAATTGCGTTCCCGCCTTCTCCCTCTACTATTTTGCCACGGAACATCGGAATTTTGTCAGACTGGTCAATGGAGAAACTGGCCATTAAAGTATAATTGGATAAAATTATTCGGAATCTCTGTTCTCCCTACCACAGTGCTAGCGCGCGGCTGATTTTATATCTGTCTGCCTTGTGTTATTTTTCTCTATTTATTTCTGTGTTTCACACGGACTGTCCGTAGAATCCGGGAATATAAACGAATCGATTAACTCTGTATGCGAAAATAGTGGTAGTTTCTCAAAGTGATTTTAGATATAACGTTCGTTTGTAGAAAATATTGCAAAATTACAATATTTTCGTATTTCGATATTAATATTACTACGAATTTCGCAAGAATCTAAATGAATATCGAATAAATACACTTTCTTAACTTATTCCACTTTCACAAATTGACTGATATAATACAAGTTGATATTTTGCGCTAGAAAATATTACTGTTAGGAATGATTAGAAAGATAATTAAGTAATAAATTAAGTTTGAGAAAAGTTTGCGTGACGTTTTTGTGCCGCAATAGAGACTAATAATTTGCCGGTCGGTTTGTGATGACCTAACATTTCCAGCGAGTGACATCGTAATTACTCGAAAGGTCCTAGAAAAAATCATCTGAGAGTTTCCGGTTGCCGGTAACGACTCGACGAATGTGAGAAAGTTTCCTACAGTTATTAAATTAAAGTCATGACGATGACAACGACTTAAGAAAGAGATTGAGCGGCCGAGATGCCGATAGTCAAATCGTTTATTGACCGGAAATGAATAATAAGTTAATTTTTATGTCTTTCGCCTTTTACAATCGCGAAAACTTTTCTTTTGTGCAAAAATATAAAGTTACAAATAACTAGATATTTTTTTTTTATTTGTGAGAAAATCATGTAAATGATAAATTTTTTTTATTTTATGCTTTTATTATTTTTATATTACTAAACATGATTTTTATATTAAAAGAATAGTTTTTGCAGTAATGTCACGTGTAATGATTATGTAGGATAGAAATAAAGAAGATTCCACCTTAATCTTACATCTACATAAATTACTGTGCTTCTTTGCGCGCTGTCTGTTACTAATCCGCGAGTGACTTATGATCCCGGACGGGTTCGAAGGAATTCTAATCAACTAGCCGGACGTGCCTCTTAATAACGGGTCTGTCTTAATTAAATTAAAATTCCCATCGGGCCCCACTACGCGATCTCTTTCTCGGGGCGTGTCCAAAGGAATCGGCCGTCCGACCGAGCCGACTTCACGAACCGACTTTTGGAGACCTCATATCGTAGGAAACAACCGATGAACGAGATCGAAATATGGATTTTATATATAATATTTTAATGAAGCATTTTGTTGCTTAAATGTAAAAGTTTATATTATTTGTATATATTAAAAAGTTTGGAAGCAGCAATAAATAGCATAAATATCTGCTATCACAGATACGATGAAAAGAATAAGCTTTCTCTCTCTCTTTCATAAATATATAAATTATATTAAAATTAAAAATAATGATTTTTTTCAATATAACAAAACTATCATAGTCTAAATATCTGTTTCTGCAATTTTCAAGTGAAGGTTATTCACAGAATTTCAGAGAAATTCTCAAACGAAACGGATAAACGAGATTCGGCGGTCAATAATTAATCCATCCACGGCGATTCGACTGTCCCATCCTGATTTGTATCGTCCCCGCCCTCGACCAGCTGATTCGGGGTGTATGAAACGGATATTCTCGCATCCACCAAGCATAATATTACCATTCTTTATTCGTTAACGATCAGCAGCCAGTCGACTGTTTTACCGAACGGATCACGTCCTTTTTTCTCCTCTTCTGAAGTCTCTTTCGTCTTTCTTTCTCCGCTCTCAATTTATTACGAAACCAAAAACTTTTCCCGCGATAGTCCCTTGCGTGCCCTCATTCGATATTCATAAAGCGGTGGACCCTTCGAGTGCCTCTTAATATTCCACGACCGGCGATATGAGACATTATCGTTGTCGTTCGCTGGACCGAAACATTTCGAATAAGCCCGTTCGAGTTAATTATCGTGAGATATGTGTGATTCAATTGGAAGAATCAAATGCGAACATAAGCGTGCACGAATCGGTATGTTTGATGATCCTATAGTGATAAGCATGGTACGAGTATTGATACAAATATTGATAAAATTTCGATACGTTAAATGCATGATATATGTTTACGATCGTTTATCATTATATTATGTAATCGATTATACAAACGAGTCAGTGTATATGAAAATCAAAATGTTATTTTTTAAATTTACAATTCACTTTAACAATATCGGGAAATAGTTCAACAATATTCGTATAAATATTTATATTTATAGTACAATACATATTTCGGCGATGAATTAATTAATACACGATTTAAGCCGTATTATATGTACTAGGCTATATGTGCGAACAGAATATTGTGCCATGGTATCGGGCAAATTTCTCGCGACAATCGCGAATAATTCGCGACGATTATTCCGTCGAAATTCCCGTCGTCGCACGTTCAATGCGTATTTACAGAAAACGTCATTCCATAGCACTCTTTATCGTCGTTTTCGTGCTCCGTTGGTTGAAACGAGGCGAGGCCCCCCGTGGCGCATCGCGAATAGGTTCTAAAAAAAACGACAGGATGTCGGGACGTGGGTTCCTACCGTTAACATCCGACTTTATGGCATATCCTGGTCGCGCGAGGCGTACACTTCGCGGGGCCTGATACACAAGGCCCCCGTAATTTGATAATATAGGGTTATAGTGGCGCCAAGCTGGGCCGTTTAAATTCATAACATTGTTTATTCCTATTAGACCGACCTATTGGATCCGTTCCGCGCGATATTTCATCTCGCGCCCCGGGCCCAGACTCGGGCCGTACGACGCATTTTTACTTCGATCTCATCGAAACCGGCCGTGTTGGTCGTGCACTGGTGACGTTATTGCGGACGTCTCTTTGGTTATCCGAGGAACAGGATATTGTGATTACGGCTACGGGAAGAAAGACAACTCTCAAAGAGAAGAATGCAAGCGGTGATAAAAATTAATTTATTGAATTACGCGCTTTCGTCAAAACAGATTATAAGGGCGATGACTTTTATGGAGAATGATCCTCTCCCTGGAGAAGATTAGATAGTAAAAACGTCACAACTATAAATCAAAGAAGCTATAAGTTTTCCAACGGTAAAAAAAAATGTCTTAGGAATATAATTATAAAAAATTATAAATATTATATATCAAATCACGAAAAAAATCGTTTTATTTACTTATGCTTTTTAATAGATTTCGAGTTCATAAACCATTAAAAAATTTGAAAATTTTGGAATATTGTGCTTTTAAGATTACATTCTATTTAAATTTCGAGTAATATTTATTTTTTAATGGCAATGTCAAATATTTTTAAAAATGTGGCGTTTAATCAAAATTTTGTGGAATAAAGAATTACGTTTTACATTGATCAAAGAATTCAATTAAAGTAGCGACAGTTGTGAGACATTTTACATATGTAATATATGTATATCGTTCATTTATGATGCGGATCATAAAATAATCATGAATCTGTGTCAGTTTTACATTGGCATTGTCTAATTCTATTTATATTTTTCGTCATAGTCTTTCAAGAAGATTTATTAACTAGTCAATAGAAAATACGAAATGTATCATAATACTTAAAAAATATACAAATTCTCGAAGACTATATTAAACATAAACATAACAATGTCATATAGCAAATATACATTTCAAAGTGGTTTTAGCTCGCGGAATGTCATAGAAAAATTAGTCTCCGAGAAGA
>NW_021848818.1:1704835-1712026 GCF_003651465.1 Formica exsecta | reverse complement strand
CGGTCGTCAATATAACGATTTAACAGCTACTTCCATATATTTATATATTTTCACTCACACAGCTATATATATTCGCGCATGATATCTTTTAGACAATAATGTAATTTTACGGAAAAATGCAAAATTTACTAAATTTATCAATAATATTCCATGATTTTGCAAAATCCTTAATTTTTTATTCATAATAAATTATAACGTTATGCAAAGAGAAAAAAATTTTATGCAATTCTGAGGATGGAAAATACGTTTAAATATTAAATATACCAGGTTCACGTTCACTTATTACGTCGTTGCATCGCGCGAAACGTCTAACATTCATGTCCGCGCGATAGACACCGCAGAGTACAAGAATCCGCTGTTTCCTCTCTCGCTCTCGAAATTGCTAAAACGCCTAGGCATCATTTTAACCTGTTTACGAGCGCGCGGTGCTCGCTCTTCGAGATCTCTCCCTTTCTCTCTTTCCACGCGGGAACGCGCGCGCCGCATCCTTGTTGCTCCTACCCTGCTGTCAGCGAGAACGTGAAATATCGTCCTGCCCAACTAGCATCCAATAATTAGTTTACTCCTCATTACGGCTGGCCCGCGTTATTAGGAGGCCCCGTGATCGTGGGAGGGAGCGGTAAAGAGCAAGAGGGGAAGGAGGGAAGAGAACGACGTGGCCGGTAAAGGGAGATGCGAGGGGGTCGAGAGCTCGGAATTAACTGGACGTTTAGGGGTTACTCGACTGGTCAAGTTACGGCCACGCCCGTTTGGTTAAGCAATTCCGTTTTTACCTGGCTGGCGCAGCTAGCTCCAATACTTTGTGGGGCCACCTATCACCCCTGTTTCGTGAACGCGCCGGCGGGGAGGTGAAGGGGATAAAGAGGGAGGTTGGTCTCATCAAACATCTCCTTCTTTCTTCATTCAAACGTCTCTACCGAAAAGAGCTGAATAAAGAAGAAGCTGCCTAACGGGATAGCAATGTAGTGGCGCAGTGAAAAAGAGAATCAACTATTAAAAAAAAAATAGTGGAATTATAAGATGATTTCATTTTACGCTGCTATGAATAAAAATACATTGAAAATTTTACTTTTTGATCTTATAATACGTTTACCGACCCAAATTTATTTTTAATTTTATGTATAGTTAAAATTAAATTTTTACTTGCACAAATTATTTTCCTCTCTCTCTCTCTCTCTGTATTTATATTATATTATTCAAAGAATGGCCTGTTACAAATGTTTAAAAATATTTGCATCGGCACAAATTCGATCATCATTACATATAATACACATGTATACATGTGTTATGCATAGTAAGAAATAAGAGAAAGCAAAGAAGGAGAGAGAGAGAGAGAGCGGTAAAGAGCAAGAGGGGAAGGAGGGAAGAGAACGACGTGGCCGGTAAAGGGAGATGCGAGGGGGTCGAGAGCTCGGAATTAACTGGACGTTTAGGGGTTACTCGACTGGTCAAGTTACGGCCACGCCCGTTTGGTTAAGCAATTCCGTTTTTACCTGGCTGGCGCAGCTAGCTCCAATACTTTGTGGGGCCACCTATCACCCCTGTTTCGTGAACGCGCCGGCGGGGAGGTGAAGGGGATAAAGAGGGAGGTTGGTCTCATCAAACATCTCCTTCTTTCTTCATTCAAACGTCTCTACCGAAAAGAGCTGAATAAAGAAGAAGCTGCCTAACGGGATAGCAATGTAGTGGCGCAGTGAAAAAGAGAATCAACTATTAAAAAAAAAATAGTGGAATTATAAGATGATTTCATTTTACGCTGCTATGAATAAAAATACATTGAAAATTTTACTTTTTGATCTTATAATACGTTTACCGACCCAAATTTATTTTTAATTTTATGTATAGTTAAAATTAAATTTTTACTTGCACAAATTATTTTCCTCTCTCTCTCTCTCTCTGTATTTATATTATATTATTCAAAGAATAGCCTGTTACAAATGTTTAAAAATATTTGCATTGGCACAAATTCGATCATCATTACATATAAAACACATGTATACATGTGTTATGCATAGTAAGAAATAAGAGAAAGCAAAGAGGGAGAGAGAGAGAGAGAGAGAGAGAGGAGAGAAAGAGAGAGAGAAAGGGAGAGAAAGATCATAAAGAGAATCGGATCTGAAGACAGAGAGAGGAGGAGCGGAAAGATTAGAGAGAAGGAAGAAAGAGATAAGTTAACGTGCTCGCGCACGAGGTTATCTTTGATCTTCTTAACCAGGGATCCGGGGGTGAGAAGGAGGGATCTCTCCGCAGGAGGACGCAATAGCGAACGTAATGAACAACTGGGGAGAGAAGAGAGGAGGAGAAAGAAGACAGAGACTCTCGTAGAAGGAGGCACGATGCGCGGGAGCCATCTCTGTTAATCACCGCGTAATTACCGCTCCAATTATCAGATACAGAGATAGAAGCGCGGAGGGGCACGAGGAGAGAAAGGAGGAGACGGGGGAATCACGAGCCGGCTTCGGGAATCTGTTAGCGGCGGTGAACCGTCGACGTGGTCCGGTTTACGCTCGGGGCCCGTCATACCTGGCGAACGGGCCGGTTACATGTCGATCTCAATCGCTTCGAGAGATTGGTAATCGCCACGAGAAAGTGTCAATTACTCGGTGCACGGAGTACGTTGCAATATCTCGTCCAGCAAATTAAACAGACCTGCGTTTCGAGAAACCTCCGTTGTATTCATTGATAATGTTTAATCGAAAATACATGATTAACGATAGCATCTCTGTTTCGTGTGAATTACGCAATCGAGAGAACACGTCCGTTAAAATTTTAATGTTGAGGATTTTTTATAGTATGAATATGTTAAGTTTAAATTATGTCAGCTTTGATTAAAAAGAAACTTTCATTACAATAGCTTCGGGAAATTATCTAAAAACTTGCTAATAATTTCGAATGTTGACAGTCTCATGTAGATATTTATTTAAGAAAGTGTCACATTCTTCTTTCGATAAATTAAATCGCTATAAACGCGTTTTTTTATGCCATCAACATTTGCAAATCTAAATAATTATCAAATCGAGATAAGTCGAGAATTGTATGCGAACTTTAAAAATAACGCGAATCTCGATCCGCGAACTCTTGCCGCCAACCATAATACGCGCAAAATCCTTTTTTCCCCGCACGTATCTCGCGCTTATGGTTGCATAGGGGCGGGACAATACTTGTCCAGCTGCCGGTAGGTTGAACAGGGCGTTACCTGACATTCTTCGGTAAATTAACTTAGCGGGCGGCAGCAACGCGCCGGTAAGCGCGGCGCGTCTCCCGCCAAATATTCATTTAAAAAGGTAAATGCAATTTTGCCGTTTTACGTGATTGAGATAATGCCCTCCGATTAATGGGCCCTCGCCTCTCTGCCCCCGTCAGAGTGCCAAGCTGATCTCCTCGAGCTTCTCTCTCTCCTCCTCCTCCTCCTCCTACCTCCCTTCATTCTATCCTTCAACCCTTTCTTCCTTCTCCCCTTTGCCTCTCCTTCTTTTCTTCATCCATATTCCTCCACCTTCTCCTACGGTAGCAAACGGGTCATTACCGAAATTCAAGCCCGTCCCACGAAAGATCACGGCGGAATAAAATCAGCAGTTCAATTTTCTGCAGGTGAACCAATGTTGAGAATACATAGTAACGTGAAACTTTGAACACGTGTTTTACCGTTCGTGCACGTGTTTTATCGTTCTAGTATTTAAGAAACCAGTGTTTAACTCAATTTATCTATTAATTTTCTGTATAATGTAATGCTAATTTTAATGTAATTATGAGAATGAATATTTATCTCCCAAACTCAAGATAAAATAATTTCATGCAAGAAAGATTTTATATCAGATGATCCCCTGTTGCTACAAACTAATTTTTTCCACGCGAAGAGAGAGAGAGAGAGAGAGAGAGAGAGAGAGATTAATAACGCCCGATAGATGTAATTAAAGAAATCGTAGATAGTTTACTTAAAAGCAAGATAATTCGATTTAAGCAGTTGAAATTTCTCTGTAGAGAAAAGGAGAGATTTATTAGTAAGAAGAGACGAGAGCGAAGAACCTCGAATAGATAATGGCATAATGTTATCCTTCACGAACTTTTCAATCCTTGTCAAAGAGGATGATCACAAAGAAGCCCGGGCTGAACATTTCGCAGAGATCGTACATCATCGCGCAGCACTTGTCCGCCTATCCGGTCGCGCCATTTGGGTTTAAATCAAATTTACTAATTAACACCATTTACCGGTATCTATAGCGAGCGACGCGCTGTCCGTGACTCTCCGAGCTCTTCTTCTTCTTTTTTTTTTTTCATTTTTTATTTTCTCCTCAACGTCGGTACGTGTTATTGATGATGCTCGTTAAAGAGTTCTCTCACGTGGCGGCGGGCACTTCTTCTTCGTCTCCGCCGTCTTTGGTGCCCTCCGTCCCTTCTTCACCCCCTCCCCTTCCCCTCTCTCTCTCTTTCTCTACCCAACCGCCATTTCAGGCCCCGACTTCTGGACACCCTCGATCCATTCTCGCAGCACTCAGCGTGGCTGCCGCGAGACATTAGTCATCGACAATCAAGATGAATTCACTCTTAAACAATGACGCTTAATTTCAAGAAGCCACTGGCGGACAATGTTCAAATTAGACTGGCTTCCCGATTCGAGAGCGCCGCGAATCATTCGCCGTCGTCGTGATGAATGACTTCGAATCGTTCAAAAAGTATGAAATCATTTACCTTGAAAATACGTCGAGACGATCACATTCGGAACTATACATCATGTTATACGATATCGACAACAATCGTCGCTAAATCTGCTACCGATCTTAAATTATCACAGTTTCGTAAAATTAATAAAATTATAGAGACAACAGTTTGTTATTTATAAATTGATTTATTACACGTGAATTATCGAGCTGTTTAACTTAACGTATGGCTATAATGACGTATAAATTACCGTTGTCATTGCTCGCTTTAAACTGAAGAGAAATACATTTACTTCATTCTCAATTTAATCCATGACTGAATTAATTATTTAATTCATTTAGTCTCAAGCAAAGATTAGGATTCTTCATTCTCAATTTAATTAATTAATCCATAACTGAATTAATTATTTAATTTATTTAGTCTCAAACAAATATTAGGATTCTCATCAACGAGATCGGCGGAATAATAACACACGCGCGAGTAGCTATGGAACTTTCAATACAACGTTTGTTGTGGTACTTACACGCTGTTTTGGACCCGCTTCGTGATGACGCGCCGATATACGTTATGTCCGATTCTCTCACGTTATTACCACGATTGTTGGCGCGCAGGGACGGATGTGCGCGTGTGGAAAGTCGTCGGTGAGGAACGCTTTTTACGGTACGTCGCGCATTATCACGTAAGGTAAGGCGACACCGCAATTCTACTCGGCGGCACCGACGGGCAAACGCGCAAATTACCATCGCGATTGCGGGTTTACGGCTAATAACGGCAACGCTACGCGGCGAATTGCAAACAAGGACGCGATGGAAGGAACCTATCCTCGCGCGGTGGAAGGTGCAATCTCTCTTTCCCACCGAGGGCGTAAACCGCAGGTGTGAACGACAACGCAGGCGGGGATGTTTTCCTTGCGCGATTGCGTAAAACGGTGTGTTTGCATTCCGTGCAACTCCGTTCTGTTATTTGAGCAAAGCCTCAGGTTATTCTTATTCAATTTCTTCGATATTAATCCTTCTTACTATTAGCTTCTCGAACTTTTGTATGTAATTTATTTTAGGCCCGCGCACGCACATATAAGTACACACATATCAGGAATACGATAATTATTATATTTTTTATATATAAAATTAAATAAATGTTACGAGTTGCAATTTTATCTCGCGTTACAATTCCGTGTCTACAATTTATCATCGAATTCATCTTTATCGCGAATTTACATAAAATTATGAAATCTTATTAATTATTCATGCGTTTGGAAATTCAATTTGGCTCGAAACCTTCGCATAAATTTGATCTGTGAAATAACGCAGCGCCAACTAATATCACGATGACAAACATACCGAGTGGAGGCGAAGCATCCCTCGCGCAAAGGTAAATTTTAATGCTCGCTAAAGCAGCGCGAGCTGCAAAGGAAGTCGAATTTATATAAAGACGAAGCCGCCATTCTTCCCGAATCGGAGGGATCCACGGAACGACCGTGGGCGTTCGTTATTCGCCGAGGGAGAAAGAAAGGGAAAGCTAAGAATCTCTACGATCATATGTAAACTTTATCGCGTATACGTACACCCACCGATACAACGGCGAATGCAAATGACGCGAGACGCCTCGGTAGAGAGAATTATATCATTACTTCCCCGAGGGCTCGGCGCGGCCGTGCCCGCGCTTTTTTTTAAATAAGGAAATAAATTAAGACGTAATGGGCTTAATAAGGCTCCGGCCGGATGGCATTCTTCGACCGTGCCAGTAACTAATGGCGGCGTTTGCGCGTTTTATGCCATGTCCGGGGAGCGACGGGGCCCCCCTTCTCGATTAATGTCTCGCGCGCGCGCGCGAGCGAGCGAGCGAATCACGCAAATCGAATCGAGCCTCTTTCCGAAACGAATTAATGCAGTCGTATATCAATCAGCGCGGAAGAGCATACCGATCAGCGGAACGGAATGGAATATTATAATCAGATGATCGTGAAAAAAAAATATTGATAGTTATTCGTCGATGTAGTTATCGCGAGACTCGCAAATAGATTTGCACGCATGTCTTATATATTCCGTACCTTCTATTACGTATGATCAACAAAGATGTTACTACCAATGTAGATGTTATTGTATAGGAAAATAATTTATTATCATTGTATTTTACTATCAAATTGTAATTCTTAACGTAAGCATAATCTAATTCCACTTATGAAGCTTGAATTATGTCTTATCTTGTCTCTATTTATGAAAAAAAAAAAAAAATGCGACTCTTTTTTGAACACGATTTTTGTGTAAATTGGACAAGCAATTTCATTATAACTACCTCTTTATTGTAACTACCTCTAAAGTAATGCTAGTTGTATTGCATTCGTTACATAGGGATCAATTTGCTTCAAAGAAGGAATCTGATCAGTTTTATAAATGAACTTTATATACGGAATGGCAAATTGTTATCTTCGAGTTTTGAAAAGATGATGCGGAAAATATGACAGAGCTATAAATATTGCAGAAAAATACAAAAAAAAAATTTATTTTTTTAATATATTCGTTTTTTTTTTTT
>NW_021848818.1:1693571-1704214 GCF_003651465.1 Formica exsecta | reverse complement strand
GGGGGGGGGGGAGCGTATTAAATTCTCTCTTCGTTAATGCAATCATGAAGAAAGTTGGGGATTAAGGATACTTGCAATTTGTAACGTGTCGATGATAGTCCTAAGGGGATGGGGGCATGAACGATGGATGAAAAATAATGATACGACGGTAACGATGATCCAATAACAATCTTTTTTCTTACCTTGGTACCGCAAATCCACCGCGCTCGACGCCCAGAATCCCTCGAATCCATGATTTACGAAAATGACGGAGACGAATCCTCGTTAAGGTACGATATTGTGGTCTCTTAAATTATTCCGACACTCCGCGAGACACTCTTTTTAATTATCGCGTCCTTGCCGCTAGGTTAGGTTTCGCGCGTCCTCGACTCTTTATATTTCCGCGTGACGTATAACGTGTCAATATACAATAAAAAGATCACGTCCTCGATACACGATGAAAAAAAGATCACACCCGCCTTAAGATCGAATCCGTGATTCGCACGAAAATGACTCCGGTATCCCGGGGAACGAAAGAAGGATCTCGTTAAAAACGCGCGAAAAAACGCCACGCACCGCCGTCCCTTAAATCATCGCGATACCGCGAGTTGCTCTTTTAATTATCGCGTTCGCCGCTAGATGTTCGTCACGTCCGCCGTTAGCGCTCGTCACATCCGTCGCGTCGTTCCCGAATTCTCGCGCAATTTACAACGTGGCCGATGCGCGAGATAACCGGATTGCTCGCCGCCAGATTGAATCCGCGAATTGTAATTTACGAAAATGACGGTGGTTCGGACGAGTTCTCGTTAAGCCGCAACACGTTCCCGTCTCGTAAATCTTATCGGCGTGAGGAACGTCCGGGCAAGTATATTTTTTCTCAAATTATCGCGCATTTCGCCGTCGAGTGTCGCTGCGTCCGCCGAATCTGCGGGTAATTAAGGTGCACTTTGTCACCAGCCTTACGTGTGATTGACCAATCAGGAGCAAAGATATATTTATTTTGATTGGCCAATGAAACGCATGTCAAATGGATGCACCCGCAATCGCGTCGCGTCCTGTCGTTTTTATTAAGGATGAGTATTCGCGTTCGGTTAAGTCTGATAATCGATATGCGGAAGTTTATCGAATATCTTGTCATTATTATCAAAACGATGTTTAGTGATGCGAGTTGCGATTATAAACGTAGAAAGCATACACTGTTCATAATTCAATTTTTGTGATACGTCAATGCAACAAAAAAGATGGCGATACTTAGTGGATTAGTCTTTCTCTTTCTATCTGAAGCAGAGGGAGCACGAATGTTTTTGCACGATTTACGCGTGTCAGAAAAAAATGACAGATCGGTAAGGACAGTTTATAGCTTCCTATAACTGTAATTTATGAAAACTTTCAAATATATAACGACAATTTTGTAACAAAAAAACTCGAAGTACGCGGAGTCTCTCGCGATTGGCACCCCTCGTGTCGTGAGTCGAGCGAACTAGGCGACGCTACCTATCCACCTATCAGCGATTAGCATCGCGTTGTGACGTAATTCAAACTTTTCGCAAGAAAACTCGAGTATCGTTTCGCGCGTAACGGACATCGGATGTGTCCTGCGTTTCGACGAAGCGATCGCCGTGTTTCGTGTGATTTACTCGTCCGATATATATATTTGCGAGTACAGTGAGTGACGGGAGTGTCGGGTAAAATGACGGACGGTCATCGTGTCGCATTAATTCGAATCGGCGAGTGAATAAATTGGAGCAAAGGAGTGGACGGGGCGGGGTGGCAACGACAGTGCCTCGATCGGGAAGCGAAGCTGAATCGCGGCAATTAACTCGTTTTTCGTGATCGTAATAAGCCGTGTCTTTCCAAGTCGACGTGTATATGTGTCGCGAATTCGTGAATATTCGATGTACCGAGTGCTCGGAGCAATAAAGGAACCAACGGGTGTCGTATCGTTCATTGAAAAAGGACAGCGAGCTCCGATTAGTATCTCCTTCTCACTCGAACGAAGTCTTTCCGTTTACGGTACAAATTGGGTAGTCTACGGGTGCGATGAACGAGGTCGGCGGATGAGGACAGAAGAGGAAGATCGTGAGATAGTGGATGGATCAGGTGAGATTGTTACACGCGCAGGTGGACAAATTATCTCCGTGAGACGCGGTTCTCCTTCCTATCGTTTGTATTCTTTCCTCTCTCTCTCTCTCTCTCTCTCTCTCTCTTTCTCTTTCTTGTTCGCTCATCTCGTTTCTACTCAAGGTTTCGGACCGAGCGACGATGTCGATGAGCGCGTTTATATAATGGCGCGGCGGTTTGCTTCTCGGTGGAAGAGGAGGAACGATCCTTCGAAGCTCTTGGAATAGGAAAGAGAGAGAGAGAGAGAGAGAGAGAGAGAAAGGAAAAGGAGAGGTAAAGATTGAAAGAGACGGCGCGAGCAATGTTGCATCAAGTGCAAATGGAAGGTACGATGATGCAAGCCGTGATGTGGAAGGGGAAGGTAAAGACGTGGACGGACGAAGGGTGAAGGGCGGGGAAGAACAACGGCGAGGAAGAAAGATACAAGTGGTCTCTATGCGCGGATCCGTCGTGGAAGGTGGATATTCTGTACGGATACACCCGGGGATATACGGGAGGCCGCGCGGCGGTGTAAATGCAATCAAGAGGGCCTCAATTAGACCGTCACGCCGTACATCCCTCATCTCGAAGTCTTCGGCTTCTCTCTTTCTCTCTCTCTTTCTCTTTCTCGGCTCACCTTCTCTTCCCGCCTTGTGCCTCCGACCCCGTCCCTCGCCGTCAATTTTGTCTTCTCCTGGATCCCGAAGCAGGGGAAGGCGTTGGGTCTTATTACGAGATAAGCGGCTAAAGAATTTCGGTAGAGATGCGTATGTATTTGTGGATACGTCGAGAAATCTCATGACTCTTAAGGCATATGGATTTATATTGTATATGTTTGCGCATAATATGATTATGCGTGTAGAGTGATTAACAGTTTTTAGTTTTTTTTTAATTAAAAAATTTATTGAATGCAATATGTTTGAATTATCAATCAAATGTAATTTGATATTATCAAATTTTATATCTGTGTAAATTTTGACATATGAATAATTATATGCGGAGTTGCGCATTATGACAATTTTAATATGTTAAGATATTGTTGGAGTAAAAAAAATGGATTTACTATATCCAAATTAATTCAATTTAATAAAAAAGATTAGCATGTATAATTGTTGAATATTTTATGTTTTATTAGCATGTATGTTTCATTTTTATTTCGAATAGATTTTTTTTAAATGGTTACCTCTCTAAAAAATTAAAAAAATATTATAAATAAACGATGTGTTTCATTCTTCGAAGATATAAAATTTAACATTATATTACACGTACCTCTCTAAAATTCCGTTTAAAATTCCGCAATATACTTTGCACATGATATTCCACGAAACAATCTTGACAAAATATAGTTGTGCGATATATAAAATGTCCCAAATATGTAAACTGAGTTTACGAGCGTATGCAAAGTAGCTATGCATATTTCTGATAGTTTTATATTTTTGAAATTGTACTGAATACACTTGAACACATATATTAAACACATATAGAAAATATTTAAATAATTAGCAATTAATTTTTTTCCTTAATCAAATTCAAATTGTATTTCGCAATTCTTCTAATTTTACTTTATTTTATAAATTGTCAAAGTTAAAACAGAAAATTCGAAAGATAAAAATAAGGTAATAATAGATTGTATATACGTGTCTTTATTCTAATTTTAATATTTTTCTTTCAGATCATGAATATTCTTCAAAACATCCAAGGACTATATTAAGGACACGAGTTTATTCGGTGAGTTTTCTATATTACATTTTTAATTTAATTATCATAATAAGAATTTAAGCGTAATGATTAGATTTTTTATTTTACCAAAAAATAATTAAAAAAAAATATTAATTTAAAGTATTCTCATTTTCTAATTTGTGGAAAAATTGATTTCTTTTTACAATAATCAAGTTATTTATTATTACTTTAAATCTGTAGTAGAATGACACAATTTACAATGAATAGTAATGTAAGTCATAATTGTTTTTGCAAACCCATCTTTTTTTATAACCGATCTCTTTCTCGCTATTTATAAAGATATTTATAAATATGAGATAAATTTGAAATAACTCGCGAATTTTTTTATATTAAAAAAGTTTACTCTACGATAAAAAATAAGTCGATCCTCAAGATCGTACCTCACTTCTTTAGTGTTAAGACGAATTTTGTAAAATCAAATCTTTTTTGCCCTATGGCGGTGCTTCTTATACCTTATATTCCCCTCGGTTTAACAAATTTTGTAACGAGTTATTAAAACTTGGCGGTCCATCCTGAGAGGTGGTGTGGCAGGATACGTGAAATCGAATGCCGTTGAACGAAGGAAGCCGGTGCCGGGAAGTTAAAGTGAAGGCTACGAGAGAGATCTTGGACGACCGGTTAATCTGCATCCATCGCGATGATAGGCGAGTACTGAGCGATTCGCAGGAGGAGAGGAGGTTGTAAGGGGGACCTTCCACGTTAACCGAGTTAGTTACGAGGAACCCCATAATTAGGGATTGTTAACCGGATAAAGCCTTGCGCGTGCTGCGCGCGAGGATATGAAAGAGAAGGAAAGAGCGAGAGAGAGAGAGAGAGAGATAGAAAAAGAGAAAAACGAGCAGCATTTAGACGAAGCGTTGCTCCTGGAACGTTGAACATTCGATTCCGGGGATTAACGCAATATCTTCGAGAAGTCGATCTTGTTTCGACGTCATCGCGAATCGGTGCGCAAATTATTTTGATTTAACACGGGAGATTTATATTAAACTAAAAAATGCTATTCTCAAACAAATTTTAAATAGAACAGAAAACAGCTTTTGTTATCTATTTGCATTTAGTAAAACATAATTCATAAAAATCTTGAAGATTTTAATCGGTTATTGCTCGAAAATTATTCACATCCCGATATTGAAATAAATAACATCTATTTTATACGAGCTAGGTTTTAGTGTCCTTTTGAATAAAAGCGTGCAATCTTCGATATACTTTTATTCTGAAAGAAAAAACGAGCACGCATACAAGCGGTGACGTAAATAGATACGAGCCCATTGCCTTCATCACTTCGGTTATCATCGAAAATCGGCCGGAGCGATAAGCGGCCACGGTAAACGAAAGGATAATCGACGCAAATTACGGTCCGGAATAGATCGGTAATACGCGAACGGAACGCAAGATCGATCGTCGAAGGCGTGTCTCCTCTTCCTCCTGCGTGATCGATCCTCGATCACTCGGGCCGCGTCGTCGATCCCGCCGCGTCGATCGGTATGCAGAACACGCAGCTAACCCGATCCCGAATTCATCGTGTCGGCCTGGCCATTAGCAAATTACTACGGTGTAAACAGTATCGATGGTGCCTGGGGCGATCGGCGAATCGCGTACATATGCGCGTGCACATCGCGAAGAGATGTAGGATGCGCAGAGGGCGGGGGTTCAGCCAGTTAGTTAGTAACCGGTGATTACGGCGACGTTTTACACCGGCTCTAGCCACCTAATAACCATCCACATCGCGAAATGAATCGGCAGCTACCATCGTTTATGTATCGCATAATGCAGCAGTCGGCTTTTCTTGCGTTTAGAGATTATTTAAAGAAACCAATTATTCATACCTCTTATCGTAACGAAAAAATAATATCTCAAATAAAACTGTACCATTAATACGGTCTTGAATAAATTAATTAAATACAGGAAGAAACTCTGGAAACTTAAATTAAATTTTATTAAATAAAATTATATATTATAGTTATATTTCATTTCTCTTGTAAGAAACAGCCTTTATTTTTATTTGCTGTTATATTTAAGAAAAGCATCGTATATATATGTATAAAGCATACCTAATAATCGAAGAAAACTTTTCATTCCATTACGTATCCTGGAACTTGCGTAGTCGCAATTACGATATGTACGAGCGATGTAGAATCGAAATATGTAATTTAAGCATGTAGTTCGATACTCATTTAAGATTATCGCAAAGCACGTAATAATCTTTCAGGTACATACGACGCGCTCGTAAAATAGCCCTGATATATCGCGATAAAAGCGGCCCCATAATTCCAAGCATTAACGATTCCTAATACCATTTCTCAATCAACCGTCGCTATAATATCATGATTTTCTGGCAAATTTATTATTGCATCCAATGAAAAATTTCGCGAGAGAATTCAAAGATCCGATCGACGGAAATTCGCTTTAACAATTTTAGAGCGGACAGAAAATTGAGCGGACGCGAGATCTCTCGATCGAATACTATTGTCTCGTGGCATATCATTAAAATCCATCGCGCGTTTAGTTCTCATGGAATTTAACGATACTTATCATTTAATATTCATCGTATATATATTTCCATTTTCTTGCAATTCTGTCTGCATAAGATTGACTACACGCGCTTAATAGGCAGAAAAATCGAAATTTCTGATTTTAATTATAATGACAAATTCTTTGATAAATTTGAAATAATTCTTACATCTCTCTTGGTACTTAAATCATGAATTATGTAAAATCCTGCGACAGTATAATTCGTTTAAATTTTAGCGAGTAATTTTTTTTTACGTCATTTATCAAGAATCGAAAAATATGTGCTTTATCTTGGACGACTTAAAATGTTTTAAATTCGTTGCTACACGTCAGGCCTGATCGGCTAGTCGATTTGTCGGCGAACGTTCGATTTATCGACCGATCGTTAGTGAGCCTCCTCGAGAGCATGCTCGCGCGCTGTTACACGCCGGGATATGTTACTAATTAGCTGACGCCCGTTAATGGGGCTCGGGACTCCATTAAACTGTAAAATATTTAAATAACTCGTCGGCCGGGCGTGTCCAGTCGCGAATTACTCGCCGTAAGTCAGTCTCGGGAGACTCCTCGAGCACGGCCCTTCAAGGAGAAGGAGCACTTAATGTATGTGCGAGTTAATGGAGTATTTTTCGAAAAGCTGACGAGCCCGTAAATTAATATCGCTATCCGTCGCGTATATCTCCTTGCGGCAAGATGACGGCATTGAAACAAGGATTAAATCCCTGTAATTTTTGGATAGTCAAATTTATACACAAGAAAGATTTTTACGTTTGACTCGTCAATTATATTATATCAAATGTAATTAATTTTAATTCTAAATATTCTAATTTCTATTTTGCTCTTAAATTTATATTCTTTTGCTTTATATTTGGTTCTTTAATAATACAAATGAATTATTATTACAGAACAAATCAATGAACTTCCTTTTAATTAGAAATATAAAAAGATTTTTGCTAAAGAAAAATTGACGCTAAATTATTATAAAATTTATGAATGGAAGAAATTCAGAAAAAATTATAAAAAAATTAATTTATCAAATCAATCTTTGGTGACAAGAGGATCGCTTAATAAAAAACGCGTTTGTTTTATCGTAGTCATTTATTCATTGCATAGAAGAGATAAGGAGGTAATATTAAGATTAAGTACACAATGCACGCGGCTGTTTCGGTTTGAGAAATAGAGTAGGTGGGGCTCGATAACGTTGTCTTTTCAATCTCGACCTCGATCTCGATCTCGATTGTAATTCGCGTAAAAGACGAATTATCACTCTCGACATATCTTTTGTACGCTCGACATATTGTCATAGTCGACGATTGTTACGGTTGTCGCTTAAATTGAACGAGATCAATGGTATGTCGAGAATCTCTCACAACGAATTGAAAGCGATAACGCCGTCGAGAAGTAGCCGGGCTGTCAATATGGCTACGCATACGTGTCGTTTGTTGTACATTATGCAAACGGGACAGGTAATTCCAAGTCCTTGTTAAAAATGACACGCAGATCGTTTACAATTATTTACAGGTCGTCTTATGCGCTAAGTATGCTTATGCAGTTGTAAAATCTATAGCAATAGCGTAGAATATCTCAATTGTAAATATATAAAGTATGTATATATATATATAGATTTATATATAAATAGTATCTCTCTCTTTTCTCTCGTTATCTAAATATGTATAATGTGTCGTGTAAAAGTAAATAAAACTACACGGTTTCGCGTTTTACGCGATCTCCGATCAAACGCAGTCAGCAGCGATATGTGAGACCATTTCGATCGCGATGGAAAAGACCGTATATCTATCCGAATATTTCCCGTTTCACGAAAGACGCCTCTTTCTTGCTTCTAATCGATAGTCTCTAAATTCTTAACTTTTCCATCATGATGTCGAATAATCTCCAAGTGGACGGATATTTTTCGATGATCGGTGTAGGTAAGGATCACTTTGGAATCACGAGAGCCGCTGTCATTTTTTAATAAGAAGAAAATGACAATTCACATGGCTTAATTAGTCCTAGCAGATTCAAGAAGCAGCTGCAAAATTTTTAATTATCTCTAAATATTTAATTATTCTTTATACTTCCAATTTAAATTTTCATAAATTTTATATATTTTTTTTACAAACTTCGTGAGTGGATATAAAGTCTTGAAAATATATGCACAGATAATATCTTTTATCTATTTTAAGTGTAAAGTAGAGTGTACGAGATGATATATTTTTCAATGCGTGCAAATTATATGTATATATATTCATTGATTACGTTCATCTTTCGATAAGATAGTAATTGATCATGATTCCGTCATCTTACAGCTCGGAACTTGATCCTGCTAGGAATAAAATCTGTTTCACATACATTTAACGATCAGCATTGCGTTAGGCTAATATTTCACATGTCCTGCAACAAACTTGTCGAATAATTTCGTGGAAATTCTTTTCCACGCCAAACATTTAACGCCTTGATATAAATTCATATACATATATAAAACTAGCCTTAATAGAAGCTGACGTGATTACCGATTACATGAACTAATTAGAAAACTTACCTTTCGATGCGTGTGAAACAGATTCAGCGATATACGCGCGTGCGAGGCCCCCGATTTGCACAGTTCTATTAATTCCCTCACGCATACGGAATATTGTAAACTATATACAGTACGGTGTGTATAACTCATGAGAGTAACGGTAATTTTACTCCTCCTTCCTTTTATTCGTGCTGCACGTGTTCCCTGCTACCACCGGTTTCGCGTTAGTTGATGTCGTGAATGATGAACAAAAAGAAATTGACGGAATTGCATCACGATAAATTTTTTCTATGACGAATAAAAAAAAATTGATGGATTTGCATCACGGTAAATTTTTTCTAAGTAAACAATAACTCTCGAACATCGAATATCAGTTTGAAAGAAGAGATAGTTACAATTATTTTTGTCTGTCTTTTTATAAATTTTGTCTTCATTATTTTGTAATCGATCGACATGACCTGCATGAAATTGAAAAAATCAATTAGAAATCGATGTACTTTGAATAATAAGAAAGGGATGATCGTTTGATTTTGATCGATAGAAAGATATTAATTTTGATTTCTATTACATTAAGAGATAGATGCTGCACGCTTGAGAATTTCAATTATGTTAATTTTAACTTTTATTCTCACTGTCAATTTTCTCGCGAAATTTCATCGCAGTACAAAATTGAAAAAAAAAAAAAAACATTAAAATCATATTATAGTTTTAACAACAAAATTCTCTGTCGGAATAACGAAAATTATCACATGCTTTTCATCCATATAATTTCTTCGATACTAAAAAATTGTCTCCATCGACAAACGTGCTTAACATTTGCTATATACAGTTCACTGCTTATCAATATGATTATAGTCTTCATTTGTCACGAAATCATGATCGCATATGCTAAGCTCATCGCGATAATCGATCGCGAACAGATCGACCGAAAAAGCATTCGAATCAAAATCTGGTCAACGTGACATTATATATATATATATATATGTACATACATGATTTAAAATTGTCGTATATAATTAAATATCGCACTTGTGTTTATTTTTGTATGACAATCGGCTGAAAATGTTTATTTTGATATTTTGTCCGGACCCCGCGTCACGTTGGGCAAATTCTGATTTGAATGTCGATAAGAAAATCCCATCAGTATATCGAGTTCATCCTCTTGACTCAACCTGCCGACATTCTTTGTATAAAACCTGTCCGGTCCCGCCGCGATCCGCGACCGCCCAGAACTTAACCGACTTAAGACAGACTCGCGTTCGCTGACTCCCGCATGTAGTCCGCGGCGTTTCAACTTATAAGATCGCCGTTCTTACGCGACATCTCCAGCTGTAGCTCGTACTCGCGGGCCCTCAGTCTAAGGGAGGCGATGCTGTTAGTCCTCCTGTCGATATCCGGCAGACCCACGCTACCCGTGGGCGAGCTCTGCGGCGAGGTGGCCGTCGGTGGCGGCGGGGGTGGTGCCACCGAGGGATGCGATAAGACAATCGCGGGGGCGGGCGCCGGCGGCGGGGGTGGCGAACCGCGCACCAATTTCGGCCGCTGCGCCGCCGATATGTTCGCCAGTAAACTCTGAAACGAGGCGGCGGACGTGTACGGCAGGGGCATACCGGGCGGTAGCAACGGCGGCGGAGCCCGATGATAGGGATGAGCGGCGTAACTACCGGGGAGGACCGGGCCGTGACCCAGCGGCGGATAGCGAAAGGCGTCGAAGGGCTTCCTGTGTGGAAAGGCGACCAGGTGGGCGAAGGGGTTCGGCAAGGTCGGCGCCACGACCGCCGACGGTGGTGGATACGGC
>NW_021848818.1:1692668-1693244 GCF_003651465.1 Formica exsecta | reverse complement strand
GTGTAGGGATGCGCCTGGGGCCCGACCTTCTCCTGTTTACGCCACTTGGCCCGTCGGTTCTGGAACCAGACCTGGAACACATGATGAACGAGCGGTCTGATTAGGCGCCGTGTCGTTCGTGGAAGGCTCTTAGCAGGCCGCGACGATAACGTCGGAGCCCGGAAGAATTCCTTCCGCGGCCTTCGAAATTCTTACGCAATCGATATTTCGAATGGGAAAAACGATATTTAGTCATTAGCTGCTTATCCGCGATCGCGATTCGATCGTAATAAAAATGAGAAATGCGCATTTTCTTTTATTAATTAATCTTTTTCAACAACGCACTTTCTGCTACATAAATATTTTTATAGATTTTTATAGAAAAATAAACAGAAATATTTTTTAATATTAAGAAAATTTTTCTATAATATAGTCGATTTTTAAATTCTTATGACAAAAGACTAAATAAAATTTGAAATGTATAACTAGTATTTTATTTTTATTTATCAACTTGTGTAAAAGAGAAGAGAGTTAATTTTATTTAAATATAATATCCAGTTCTTTTCGATAATCGAAATATTTTGCTTTTTTTTTTTT
>NW_021848818.1:1688663-1692486 GCF_003651465.1 Formica exsecta | reverse complement strand
CCAGTTCTTTTTGATAATCGAAATATTTTGCTTTTTTTTTTTTTTTAATAGGAGTCGAATAATATGCATATATTTATTATACATATATTTAACACACATATATTTAACACACTTAATGATCTTCCATATTGACAATTGACAGTTCTTATGAGTTTATATAATGCGATCTACAACTGTCGCAGCGAACAAATAGTAAAAATATAGATTATTGTCAATGACATCTCAAGAAAGTCGTTCTTCCAATTCCAATTCCGGGTGAGGAAAGTAGTAGATAGGTACTTTCTTCCTTGAAATTTATTGAGACGATCCGCGAGAGTTCGAATTCCGGTTACAGTGACGTATTCTTTCCTTTCTCGAGAAGGTAAAGAGTACCGTATCATTAAAAAAAACGTCGATGCTCCAAACCGAATATTGCTGCGAGGCAGAGATCTCTACTCGTCTGCATCTTTCTTTCTACCTTTCTTTCTCTCTGCTTCCTCTTTCGTTCTCGTTTGTCTTTCTACCTGAATTTCATGTTTCTGTCCGAAAATCAACCAAATATCAGTTGTTGAAAACGTACGTATTATTAACGTTATTGTAAACGTTTCGTTAGCAATCACTTGGCCCACTTCTCGTTTCTGACAACTTGAGATACCCGGAATTGATTGCTGCGTGTAAAGATCAATTTTTGATGCATATATTTTTGTAAATATACGCCACGATAGCTATAAGAGATCCATATTAATACCATATTAATATTACTGTACATATACAATGAGAGCTTTTTTTAGTTTTTCATACTTATCGTTTAAATAGCAATCGTTTATTTGCAATATGCAATATTCAATATTTAATTGATAAACATAATTGGCAGAAATAGCAATATAAATTATGAATCTGAGCGAGAATTTAAAACTTTAACATATCAATTACCGTGTATGATTATTTCCGCGTGATATAAAACTCGTTTCCTTTTTTTACGAAATTATAAAAATATAACAAGAAAATAATCAAATATTAAATATTAATATTAATATTATAAATATACTGTTAAATATTTTTACAAATCTTTTTGTCGCTTAATGCGGAAGATATAATAATATTACTGACCTGTTCTATGACACATAAATATTTATAAAATTATACAAAGCGGGACAAAGCGGAAATCAGACCGTAAAACCTCTAACAAGATCTAGTTTTGATACTCGTTTAAATGGAAAATTGACAACGATCGCGAACGAACCGTTCGTGATGCGCGTCCGCCGGATTCCAGCGCATTCCATTCCATTTCATTCCAGCGAGACTTCTCCGAAGAGACCCGAGCATCTAATCAGTTCAACGGAAGTTCGCTCCTTTTCGTTCCTTCGTCGGTCTCATATCTCTCTTCTCTTTTCTCTTTTTCCGCCGCTTTTTCCTGCTGTGTTTACCATCCTATCTCTCTGGTTGTTAGGTCGATTTTATGCCGTGCGCGGGTTCAACCGAACGCAAATAACGTATCGCCGATTTCGTTTTAATATCAAGTCGCGCCGGGGAGAGAGAAAGAAAGAGAGAAATGTCTCGTGACAGGTTGCAATGACGAGCGATTTAGGACAACAACAATTCAACTTATCCAATCTCTCCGCGCGCGCGGGCATCTGCCGTGATTCCAGCGGCATTTTTGTATCATCGTGTTTCCGTTGTGTAGAATACGATCGTAGAGTTATAAACGTGCGGTTCGTTACGTCACATGTTCGAGTAGAACTTTTCAAGAAGCAACTATCTCTCCTGAAAACTATCCGGGATCGTTTATCGTTTCCGGCGATTATTTCCGCAGAGAAATGTTTCGTGTTACCGCTTGAGGAGTGCGACTCTCGAGATACTTACAGCGAGTATTTCTCGTCGGGTAATCGTGCGAACGGTTCTCCACCTTTTATAAAGTTTCTTCGCTCTCTGAATGCGATTTTAACTATGGATTGAATTTCAACTCACATCGTTTATTGCATGAATTTCATTCTCTTGCAGCTATTCATATTTTTTGATATATTTTCATATAAATATTTATGTTTCTGTCTTATTTTTTAATCACACTCGCCTTTTGATTAATTCCTTCTTTTATAATATTAATCAGTCTTCAAGAATATCATCTAAATCAAGATGAAGTAATTGTTATTATTATCATCACATACACAAATTATTCTTTTATATATAAAAAATCGACTTTTTTTTACATAAATTAAATATTTTGTATACTTCTCTTGAATTTTTTTTATTCTTATATTTATTTTTATTAGAGAAAAATATATAATCCTTTGGTTTTCTTTCGCATCGAAGCAGTAGAATCGAATAATGCGTCACGTAGAAAGAACATGGATAGCGATACTGAAAAATGATCTCTCCTTTTCATTCTCTTCATCGATTACGAGGTCGCGTAATAGACGAGACCTTACATGGCTCGCTTGTTTTTCCCATGTATGAAGAGAGAGAGAGATTCGCCTCATTTTCCATCGGCATTCGCGGGATTCCCGAGCCGAATCGGACGGCTACGTGTTTCATATTGTCGGCTCCGATTCTCGGCAGCATCACGAGTTTGGGAATCAAAAGTACCGCCGGGAGATGTAGACACTCCCAATACGGTTCGTCACGGAGTGGCCTCGTCATCGCGCGGACGAGGATAAACGTGTGTCCCGATGACTCTGCGATTTGATGATCGGACTCGATCATCGACTCACCGATGGGGCGGCGGTTACGAGTGCATCCCGTGAGAGAGATCCGTCGATCTCTCTTCTGGTAGCTCGGTATCGAAAAAATGATTTCGATCAGTTTGCTCGATCTCAAATTCCGTCCTGATATTCAAATTTAAGATTCGCTTACGCGATGAGTTTTTCGTAATATATCATTATTATATGCTTAGAAAAATAACAGTATTGAAGTAACACGTTTAGTATTATCAATAATTTTAAGTATGAAATTGAAGATAGGCTTCGTCCGTAAGATTTATCAAATTTTATATTCATGCTTATTGATTCCAAAAGAGATTATTAATTAGTATACGTTGTTCAGCAGCAATAAAATATTATTGTTACATTTCTTTTCTCTCTATATATGTTAAGAGTTATTTTTATCTCAAAAATTCTTATAATGATATATATTTAATTTATCATAAGTGTATAGTTAATAGATTTGATGATTCGAATTAGATGTCGCGCCCTTAACAATATTTAAATCAATCATTCTGCAAAAGAGCGAATATACGGTGAATTTATGCGCGAGTTATTTACAGTTGCGTAATAATCAATTACAACCTCGATATTTATATTTCGATTTTTGTCATTCGAAGAAGAGAAGAGGCATCCGAGCCAAACGTACGCGTTCCGCGTGTGCTACCCGCTCGTCTTGGAATCTCACCTAGACACACAAGAGATTAGAGGCCCCTGGCATCGTTAGGGTAAAAATGGGGAAGGGGGATCTCGGGTGCCAGGACCCCCCACGGTGAGCAGGATTGCCCCCAGCAGGGCGCTAAACATCTCCGACTCTCGGCTTTTAAAACAAAACGCAACCACGTCGCCGCCGGAACCTAGTCGTTTCGTGCTTAATCGTGCCGCATTAATTACACGAACGCCGGGTATGTTCGTTTCTTCTGCTTCTCCGCTTCAATCTTTTCCTCTTTTTCTCTTTGGCCGACAAACAAGATTCTCCCGCGCCTTCGACATGCCATGTATAGATACTTCCTCGAGCGAATCGTTCTTTAAACTTTTTCAAACTTAGTGATTGTAATTGAAAATTTGATATAAAAAGAATTAAATGTTAAAGATAAAAGTCTCAAGGCAAAACACTTTTGTATATAATAATATTTTATATATATATA
>NW_021848818.1:1652890-1688322 GCF_003651465.1 Formica exsecta | reverse complement strand
TATATATATTTAAAATTATTTTCAAACATTTATTTTTTTCAATATTTTATCTTCATATTTCTAATATTTTATCTGTATTATTTTTACTTGTAAAATAGAAAATTTAGAGTCAGAAAAATGATAACGAGAAAAAAAGAGAAATAATTATTTGACGTCAGAGTTATGCAAATATATAAATAAATATTACTTTGATTTATTTTAGCTGACTGTATTAGTGAAATCTTAATGTGGGTATATATACAGGATGTTAAAAGAAACCAATATTTATATGGTAGATAGGACACACTATACTGAATAAAAAAACATTAATAAACATAGGTCGAATGTTCCTGAGATATAAACATTTTTGTATGTTAGCGTCATGATTGATTTACTGGCATCTACGTGTCGCACGCGATGTTTACCTCAGTGTTTATAAACAGCGTTCTGAATATCCTCATACAATTTCCATACATACTTTATAATAGAAGATTTCACCGGCAATCAGTCAGTTGTCATCAACCGGCGATTGCGGATCTGTAAAAAGAAGATGCCAAGCGTGTATGGAAATGGAAAGAGGACATGTGGAACATCTTCTGTAAATATCGAGATAAAGATTTAGACAGATTCTTCTCACATCGCATACGACACGTAGAAGCCAGTATTCGACCTATGTTTACTAAGGTTTTTTTACTCAGTATGGTGTGTCTTATCTACCATATAAATGTTAAAGGTTTTTTTAACACCCTGTATATGTACCGTTTATTTTTATCAAAAACTCCGGTAATTTCTCTTGTGTTAGCACAGAAAAATGGATCCAAACACAAAAAAAAAACCCAAGTTCGCGGATAAGAACCTAGTCGTTTCGTGCTTAATCGTGCCGCATTAATTACACGAACGCCGGGTATGTTCGTTTCTTCTGCTTCTCCGCTTCAATCTTTTCCTCTTTTTCTCTTTGGCCGACAAACAAGATTCTCCCGCGCCTTCGACATGCCATGTATAGACACTTCCTCGAGCGAATCGTTCTTTAAACTTTTTCAAACTTAGTGATTGTAATTGAAAATTTGATATAAAAAGAATTAAATGTTAAAGATAAAAGTCTCAAGGCAAAACACTTTTGTATATAATAATATTTTATATATATATATTTCTCTTGTGTTAGCACAGAAAAATGGATCCAAACACAAAAAAAAAACCCAAGTTCGCGGATAAAAACGTACACGTCAAGCGGACTTATTCCATTCGTTCGTCGATTGCCAGAATCGGGGAAACCGATTCGGGGAAATGCCATGTCTCGCGTGTGTGTTTCTCGAAAGACAGATGTCGAACTAAAGGTGATATTTTTATCCGTAATTTCAGTTTTACTTGCGCAAGAATTTCCTTGCGCGTAGCAGAAGTTCGCGACTTGTCGATTATCTCGTCACACTCGGGGAGATCGTAAAAATAATTAATCGTCGACGCTGCAACAACCGATAATCACTTTGCCTAATAGCAATCTGTTATTCATGCGAGCGACAGGTTTCATCGGCGAACAAGTCTGCGAGACGGAACGTTCATTATTCATCGAACCGTGCAAAAAAACTCGTATACTCGATTAATAGTCAAATCGAGAGCTGAGATTTTGTTTGCTCGAGAATTAGCGTTTCAAATGGACGCGTCGAGCACAGATATTTTTACGCGTAAACATTTAAATTTTTAATCGAAAGAGAAATGAAATATTTTTCATAAATTGATCGAATATAAGCGAATATAAGTGATCGAATATATTGAGAATATTTTGCTTTGGACTGTTGTAAGACTCGAATTAGCATAAAATAGGTGTCTCGAAGTTATATTCTTATGAACTATTCCTCAATCTGTGACATGCAACGCAATGCTTCTATTTATAAAAAATCTGCATAAATGCGATTAAGTCCGCGATGCTCCGCAATCATCCGGGGTCGAGCGTTATTCTTAATCTAATTTAGTCTTTTACATAATTTAATGTATATATAGGATGTTACGCACAGTATTTTAGTATTTTTTTGAATTTACTGGTTACTTATTATCATATATGAAGATTTTATTCAATGTTATCGTTTAGCGTTAATAACGCGCGTTATAAATATGAGCCGCTGTCTTTAACGTCTCTGCGTAAAGAAGGCATCCTATCCTCAAACGATACCGCGTATTTCATGAATTATTAATGATCGCCAATGATAGGTCATATATCCTAATTTTTGCGCGTTGATGTGCACGGGCAAAGCGTTCAGCGTCGAAAAAAATCGCACCTCATTCTCCACGACGATGTATTTGTCATGCATATTAATGACAGGTGATGGACAAGCGGCGACTGAATCGCCCGACAACCTAATTTTCGCGCGTTAGGATGAGCGCACAGAAAGTGGCGTGCACTTAAGTCGCTTTTTATACCGCTTATAAACGGGTTTCTAATACATATTTGGCAATAGATTATTTGATCGAACTTATCGTTAATTATTCTTTAATGAAAACCGAATAAGCTTAATTATTTAATATTAGAAATTAATATAAATATATACAAAAAGAAAATTTTATTTTTTAGTGAATTGTAATCTGAATTAATTTTAGCAAACGTAAACATTAATTTAATCTAAAATGTAAAAATAACAAAATATTTAATATTGAAAATTCAAGAATTCTCTCGTGGTGTAATTTTATTCAATATATTTATAAGTCTTCTGAATTTCGTGTCTTTTGAGTGACAGTTCCACATTAAAGGGTTAAGGACACCGCGATTGAATAAGTGCGCCTAATTCCCTGAAATATTTTCGTAAACCAACACGCATAATCTCACTTCGTTACGGCCCTGAAAGCAATTGACACCTATCGCGATTGAAAAGGGACGCAGTTTCGCGGAGCCGGTCATCGCGCCGTAGCTAGCGAGAGGAAGGACGCAAGGTCCCTCGATACAGGTTCAGGGATTCCTGAAAATTATTAACGCCATAGCGAGAAATTACGACAGGCATGTCATTCCTCGAGTGGAACAGTGGTTCTCATCGCGTGCGCGCTGTCGCGGATAATTCCCGGCCATCGATGATGAATCGCTGATTCGCGGACGACGACGAATTTGCAAGTATAATGAAAAGTATCGGGTTAACGTTAAAGCGTTGTACTCTCACGTTGCGAGGAAGATAATAAGATCGTGTAAAGACGCGCGAGTGTGTGTGCCCCTGGAGTCAACAAGGGATGAAACTATAGGACGGAGCGAGAGGAAAATACGCGCGGGCCGATTGAGAAAAAAAAAAAAAGAGTCAGTAAGTAAGTACCGGGAATAAATTAAACTAATTGAGCAAATTAGCCAGCTGTTCACGCAACTATGGCATACAGACACGCTCTTCTCGGCCAGTAAGAAGCCGTCACGCAAAAGACGTGTACTCGATCGTTCCTTCGAATAAGTGAGAATAACAGATCCAACAGGCAGAAAATAAACAAATTAAACGTGTAAATAGCAATAAAAATATGTAAGCAAAAAATAGATATTATCATTAATGAGCCTATGTCTTTTTAGTGTGTAATACTTTTTATATTATTATCTTTTAAATAATATCTGTTTTAATTTTAGATTATATTTCATATTAAATTAGTATTTTTTTTTTTTATATTAAATTAGAATTTAAAACATTTCTTGCATACAAATTCAATTCAAAATATTATCCGTGTTATTTGTTATAATAAACATTATATGATCAGTTTACTAAAAAAAAAGACTTGCAAAAAATAGTTTAAGTTGTTTTGTGTCACGCTTTATTAAGACGGGTTTAAACTTTAAAAACATATTATATACGAATTATTTATATTTTAATTGCATTTATATTTATCGTAATGATTCATTTTTTATAGTTCTTCAGTTTTTAATGATCATGTGTATATGTGCGCGCCAAAGACAAAACATTGTAATAAATGCCATGTAATAAATGTCTTGATATCTCAAACGATAGTAATAATCAAATGCAATAAAAATAAATGGGAACTGAGAATGATTGTTATTCAAATATTTAAATATATTTGAATCGCATAATTGCTGTTTAAACACAGGAGTGAACATTATTACAATTTAATTGTGGATGTGTGACAACGTATTTTTAGTATTAATCAAAAGTGTCTTTAATAATCGATTTACGATACTGTTTAAATATGAATGTTGCGTATTACGAGAAAACAATCCCCCTCCCCTCCCCTGTTCATTACCAATAACGAGATCTAGTATTATAAATTGTAATTTATTTTTGCATAATAATACATAACTACTCTGTTGCTACCGACCTCTTTTTTTTACAACTGGAATAAACATTTAATATTTAATAATGAATATTTAATAGTTCGATAATTACTGACGTCAATACTTTGAATTAGCGTTGATAATAGTCGCGATAGAAGATATCAATTATGCTTAATCATGTTTTTGCAATGAATAATTGCCTGTTTATATGTGCACAATTATCTTTTTAACAATATGTAAATTTTCTAATAATGTAGATAATTGTCTTGAATATCTCGCTATAATTTTTTTAGCAACGATATAAATAATAATAAATTGAATGTTCTAATGGATAATCGCTTCCAATAACTTTTTAGACCAATAATAATTACTTTGAAAAAGATTGAAAAGTGTATAATTGAAAGATTCATGGTCGGCGACTTTTATATTGCACGAAGGGTATCACGTTTCGACATATGGGTTGGAAGATAAATTATACACAGTTGGGGATACGTGACCGCGCGGGGAACTTAAGTAATTCTTGAGTAATTCTTCGCGCGCGTTCGCGGGCTTCGAAACTATTATTCAAACGAAATGTCAGAGGATACGAGATAATTGTTGTTACGCAAGAGACGCGCGATCGCGTATTATTTTCACCTTCGCGCCAAAGAAGACGCCTCTAACCACAATTATTAACTCATTTTTTCAACCGACAAAGTTTGAGACGCGCGCGTAGTTGCTTATTATTAAAATAATTTCCAAGTTAAGCCATAATATACCGATACGTATAATCAGACATAATTAATTAATTTAGTTCGCTTATATTACTTTTAACTAGACAGCAAAGGTCTTATTTACTCATTTTAAGAAATCTTAACGGAGATTTTAATATTTTTCAAATTTGAACAAATTTATATAATCCACTGTAACTTTTATATTCAATTATTTTTGGTTTTTCCACATCAAATTCTATAAGATAGTTTTCTATACTTTATATTTTGTTATGCTTGGACAATAACTGCAAGAAATAATTAAAGATTAGAAATATTCTCATATATCGTGAATCTGATATAACTGTCATGAATTTATCTATGTCGTTATTTACTATTCTGTTTTACGCAAAACAAAATAAGATTTTACTGACCTGTATCCGTGCCTCCGTCAGGCCGATCTTCATAGCGAGCTCCTCCCTAAAAATAAAAAGGAAGGCAATCATTAACACAAGAAAAAGGTATCAAGGCTGCGCGTAGCCGCGGGCTTATTTGCGCGTGCGAGTTATTCGATTCTGCTATTGCGATAAACGCGAGTTAACAGTCGAGTTTTCATTCAACTCAAATATTCTTATTCAACATATCTGAATAATATAAAATTGCCATTTTTTATGATTTTTCTATAGTTGTTAAATAAATATATATTATATATTACTTATATTACATTTAAAGAGTTTTGATTATATTTTTTAAATTTTATTAGATGGATAAAAGCTTCGTTGCTAAGTTTTTTTCAGATAGTTTTTTATATATAAAATCATCTCTATAATCCTCAAAATTTTGTATGCAAGTTTACTGTGATTTTATGATATAATTCTTTTTTTTTATCTGGTTTACTTGTATGTAGTTTTATTATTATTTCAATTCGATACTATTTTATATATTTTCTGTGTTATTTATTTTGAATATTACAATGAAATGGGCACTTTTTTTTTTTAATCTTACATAATCAAATATATATCTAAATTTTTGGTCAAGAATAATTAAATAATTGTGTATAATTGCAACTACAATTATTGTCTTTTTTGAATGCACAATTTATTACTTAAGAACGCGATGTAATTCAGCAAGAAAAAAAATCATTTACTTGTCTTTTAATAACGTTGGGGAATAGCGGTTACCGTCTGACCTCGTATCATATCCGTGAGAAAATCGCAGAAACCGTTCTGCGAAATAGCTGGTGTGTCTGTCTCGTAAAAACGCGCGCGTTCATTACCTTAATTAGTTTTGCATCCGAAGACAGATTAACCGCATATAACGACGCACGATGGGGATTAATTGTATTATGGATCTCGCAACATAATGTGTGATTTTCCGTTCGATTGCTACCTGCACGAGCCATCGTGACGAGAGCTATTAATATCTATTACGAGACGATCAGAATCCGCGGTTACCGCGTCAGATAGAATTCTCGTTTTATGTAGGTGACTGTTGTCTCCCTCTCTCAAACAGACGGGTATTACGAATACGATTATTCGCGACTAATTGACCGGACTCGCGCAGCAGTAATGGCAAATAATTATTAGCTCGTGATATTTTACATAATGTTGATCTTGTCATACATGATATCAATCGTTTCCTTTCCACTCGATCGACTTTCGCATCCTTCGCTTGCGGGCGCACATTACACGATGTCTGCACGTACTACACGACACTTTTCTGCAAGCATATATGTTTTGCCTCATTTAAAATGCTCTCCTTATCGTCGTCCGCTTCAGAAATCTGAAGCATATACAGTTGTTGAATTAAGAAACTACTTATTAAGAAAGATATAGAATGGGTTTCCAAAGCGTCGAGAATTGAATTTATAAGCGCAAGCCTCTAATTTGAACCTACGATAATTCGAATTACTTATTGAATATACAGGGTGTCCCAAAGCACCCTTGACAACGCTCGTGAGCACGTAGAGCATAGTAAACTGAACAGAAAAGTCCTGTACCATTTTTTTCTATAACGCTTAATAAAGGAGTTATTATTGAGTAAAGTCTGGTCAATCAGCGCCGACTTTTAGCCGGACGCACGTCAGTGAGCCGCCCGTCTGTTAGTGTGTGTCGCCGTAGCGACGGAGCGCTCACGCACACTACCAGGCGCGCGGCTAAAGGTCGGCGCTGATTGGCCGGACTTTACTCAATAATAACTCCTTTATTAAGCGTTATAGAAAAAAATGGTACAGGACCTTTCTGTTCAGTTTGCTGTGCTCTACCTGCTTACAAGCGTTGTCAAGGGTGCTTTGGGACACCCTGTATATAGGTACGCATTAATAATTAAAAACTATCGCATTTTGTCACGTTACGTGCGCGAGTATATCAAAAGAAAGAGAGAGAAAAAGATTTTTTGCTTTGCTGTAAATGTATGTGCGTTAAGTATCACAATCATAATAAATTACATAAAGAGGGTAAGATTATAGAGATAGCATTACAACTAGATAATATTTTTAAGAAGAGAAAGAAAATTGATAGTCATCTACTTTAATATCATTAAATCTCTTTCAGTTGATTTATCGAGACTACCCAATTGCTCGCAGGATATTTCGAGTAAAAATAATAACCCGTTTAAGTTGTTATTCGCGCGATTTCACCGGAAATTGTGCGAACACATTTCCAATTTTTTTTCTCCAGAACAAGGTAAAACCGAAGCGCGAAGAAATCATTACAAGGCGAAATGCAGACGCGAATCATGACGGGTGTCGATTCATTCATTCCGGAAATATTCCAAGTTGTTGCGATAGAGGAATCGGACGCGGCGGTGATCATGTAATCGGCGAGTATATCCGGCGGCGGGTAGAGAAAGAAAGAGAAAAAAAGAAAGAAAGAGTGAATCGGGCAGTGAGACAGCCCGCCCGGGCGTCTCTCATATCGCAGGCAAATTGCCAGATGTTCCACGAAATCGCGAGGAAATCTCGGTGATTATACCGCGCACAGAAGCTCCCGCGTACGATCGCCCGAATCTCGTGTTTAGGTGCATTTCAGACGGTAGCTTCCGAAATTACAGGGATTTCGGCGTGAGTTCGCGGTCCCCGGATTCGGCCGGTTCATCTCCCGTCGATTTTATTATCGTTCGCTCACCTCATTTCGTTGCATCCCGTCTAACATATCGGTCCCTTAGACGAAGAACCCCTTTCAAATTTATTCTACATATATCGTTATATTTTAACTTTAATGCCGTCATTTTACAATTATTAATCACGAGAAAATATAATATATGTTTTGAATATTTTATCTTTATACTATATTATTGTTTTATAGTAATATATATATAATAATTTTATATATAAAATTGTCATTTGAGATTCAGCTCATCAAACTGAATTTATCGAAAGTTTAATCGATCGATGTTTAGCCATTGATTAATCGTCCAAAATGACTTTCATCGCGTATCGGCCGGTAATAGCAAAGCGTATTCACATCGTCAAATCATTTTGACGGCCCATACTCGGGCTTATTGGAGGAAACGTAACTAGAAGACGCGCGTTCGTATATAGCCATGGTACTCTCTGATTACCCGTTGTCGTGCGCTAATGACTACTCCGGCGAACATAGTTGCAGACGGTAATTCGTACCTGCTACCAGGCGGCTCGGCTTCGTTTTCAATGAAACGCCGAGTATGAAAGCGCACACCTATCAGCTTCTTCTCACGAAAAACAGGCTCGCGCGCCGCGTACGATAAAATTACGTACATGAGTCACAAATACGGAATAGATACCGTTTGACGAGACGGTAGTTACATACTTGTCGAAATAAATGTTCGAACGTTACACCAAACTCTTCCGTCTACGACTATTTTTAAGATAACATAAAATTTTATATCTTTTCCCCATAGAACCATAAAAAGCTACTACACAAAACAGTTGGAGATTTTATATTATAGAGGTGCTTTGACATTTCAAATTCTATTGTGTTTCCGAGGATGAGAAAAACGGCTTATATTACTATTCGAGCGATTCAAATATTTTATTTATCTCGTAATCTTTGCGTCACTTTTCTGATCACTCGAGCACGATATAATCTTTATTAGATATATGCATTATACGCATGGGTTGCGCAAACGCGAACGAAACGCACACCATCGAAGAGGCGGACGAGGCTCAGGCACCTTGGGGGCTTACAAGTAATAATAATTTAGCCTTTCCCTTTTTCTCTCTCCAGGCGCGTTCTCGCCGGCGTCCTTCTGGATTTAATAAGATCACGAAATTTCGCGGTTAGACGGACGTCCCTAATTACACCCGCCGTTCACCGAGAGTCTCGGTTACCCTCGATTCGCGTATCGTTATTATATGTCCCTCTCCTAACTCCCTCGTCCACAATGTGTCCTTGCCATGGAAAATATGTGGGCTTTGGAAAAATCATGAGTTGCTTCTGTATGCAAAGATTAGTTGTGTATTCACGACTTAATGGGAAATATAAAATGGTAATGATAACTTTGTAACAATTTCGCTTCAATTCGTTTGAAATCTCTATCGTACGTATATAGGTTGTTCTAGAATTCAATAAAAAATATCTTTGTTATTAATCTGTAAGTTTCATCGATTCAAATTTCACTTAAAATTGAGTGAAGTGTAAGAGAGATTTTATGTTATGTGTGTGTGTGTTTTAAATACTTAATTTATAAAAACTCAAAGTTATTAAAGTTTTGACATTTTTGATAAGGGGAAATTAACTTTTCGTATTTAAAAAATAAATATTTCATGTATTACAGTGCTAGTAATGCGAATATTTATATATATATATGAGTGTATATATCTTTGAATGTATAAAATATATGCATCTCATATTATGGAACACAACTGCGCTGCAATTAACACAGGTGCCACGTTCACACGCATTGCAAAATAAAACGTGACTAATTGCCGATTAATATCAACATGATAATTACAGCTCTCTTTAGAATCCGGTTCCGTGGTTCGTTATGCGAGTTTCTCGAATTTCACGCGAAGATGATAAGGGGAAATTAACTTTTCGTATTTAAAAAAGAAAATCTATTCTAAAACCGCACGCGTTTGAAAAAATAAAAAATTCATAATTTCAAAAATATAATTTACTATTTTATCAAAGGGAGAAAAAGAGAGAATTATTATTATCAATTGCTATTTACATGAATATAGATATATCTATATATAAAAAAAAAACATTTAATAATTCGTAATAAAAAATTATTCTTAGAATCTATTGCGACCGCTGAAAGGAAGTCCTTCCTGTTCTGTCCTATGCAACGTTGCAAAGTTATAGCAATCGGATTGCGAGGCGCGAATGGATTTGCCATTTCGCAACCGCATAGTAGTATAACGCGAAACCCACGGCCGGCATCAAAAGAGGCCGCTAAGTGGATTAAAGACGAGTTTCTTCGTCATCTTCTTCGTCTAGAGCTCTCCATCTCTCTCTCTCTCTCTTTCTGTCTACCTCCTCTTCCTTTGCTACTCCTGCCGCGGCATCCTGCCGTTCTTATTTGTTCCTGCCTCGGCACGAAGTCCTTCGTTGCAACCGCGCTTCGTCAGAAGTCACGGATGAAAGAAGATAATTTACTTAACTTTGGTTTAATCGTGTTTGCGCGCTTATTTATTCGCGTCGTTTGCTTCAACAACATTTGGGTTTAACGCGTTTGAAATTTAATTCGATGACGAAATGATAGTGATTAATCACGATATTTCAAGTTACGATCATTTTTTAATATGTATGGAGGTTAATTATTTTTCTTTTGCAGAGAATACTTTTAACATAATCGTTAATCACTTAATACTTAATTATAAAAAAAATATTTTTGGTCTAGTTACATACAAACCTGGTTATGATATATCTGTTAACTGTCGAGTATCTATAAATTATTTATTCTACTTTTCTATAGGTATTAAAATCGCTTTCACAGATTTCTGCTATTAATGTCATTGACATATTGGCGTGACATTTATAATGCAACAATTTTGCACATTCTATTTTGTCTTAATAAATTTATTCATTATGTAATGTTTAGAATCGATTTTTTTTTCGATCCGTGTATAGTAACAACTATGCTATGCATACGGCTCGCGTCTCGAATACGCGTACTGCAGAAATGATTATCGTTGGATGCGAATCTCGAATCGAGCTATAGAAAAAGATAGATTGCTAGGGTATAAGAATGAAGAAGCGAGACAGGAGAGATGGAGAATGCGCGCGGGCGTGTGTGTGATATTGCTGGTGTGAGCAAGAGGCTTGGCGCGCGGGTAATTTAAGTAATTACCGCACAATTACATTATCTAATTAACCCTGTAGGTCGGAGCAGTCGTCAGTCACCGCGACGGCCGTGATTGTCCCACTTGTGGCGCAATCGCAATTATTATTGTTTAACGCGCACGGCACGAAATCCGTTGAATTTGCAAAAATTCGCAGAAATTTGCGCAAAGCTAATAAGAAAACTGACGGTTTTAATTTCGTCTTATTTTTTTTTTTAAGTATTTTAAAGAAAGAAAATCATCATAATTATTATTAATTATTACTAACAATTATAGACATATTTCGTCGTTTAATCGATTCGTAGAAGGCCATAGTCGGAGAAGCATTCTTTTTTTTTCTTTTCATCTTATTAATTCTCGTTATCTACAACATCATGCCATGCAATCGTTTCGCGTGATCGACGATTAGCCCCGCGGGCCTTACGTGTTTTTTTTTCCAAACTAGAGGGGTCCTCTATCTAGTTTTAGATTTACCTTCTCTCTGGAATAATGGCGAGTCACCGGTATTATTCTTTTGTCATAATAAGTTATTAATACGACAGCAACTGTCTTGCCATGACACATCCGGAACGGTCCCAATCACGGAATCTGTTGCCCTAAGGCGAAAAGTTTTTTTTGTAATTTAAGTTTGGTGTGAAGATTTAGTCTTTCGGCTGTTTGATAAACGAAGAATTAAAATTTTATTACGGTAATATTGACAATCATTAACAAAATTTGATTAATAAGTAAAATTACATTGACTTTAACGGCATATTGTTTTTAAATAATAGCTCGCATGATTTATGTTAAATTTAATTTATAGTCCCTTCATGTTTCATTCCAAATTTGTTAATGTTTATGTAATTGTTTATGACATTTCCGAAAGGGGATAAAAAATCATGATAATGACGCACGGCTGATGTTATTAGTCACGTATGACCAAAGAAGAATTAATAGCTATTACTTATAAAACTTGTCATACACATACGTACACACATAATGTATCATACTGTGCGCATATAAATTATAATCCATGTGCATTGTGTTACGGTCGCGCTGAATAAACAAGTCTTAGAATTTATATCGGCATTAAATCTCACATAATGCATTTATCTCTACATAGTTATATCTTTATTTGCATAAGACGATATATCTCTTGAGAAATACGAGATAACAAAATACTTTTAATTACTTACAAAATAGTGATATTAACATATGACAAAACAAAATTAGTCACTTTGATTGTCTTTAATTAGTGTTGATTACTATCCCACTGCAATGATACTTATATAAGTATAATTTTTTGCAGTATAATTAAAGAGATGACTAATGTACAATTATGTAGATACAATTTCCATTTGTATTTATATTAAATAGATAATAAAACATAGAAAAATACATTAACAAGTAATAACTATATAAATAGAGAAGATTTTTGCTATGTAATTAATAAAGGTGCCAAATTTATTTGAGAACATCGATTTTTTGACAACGATATATGCGAGAATACAACGAAATGATGTGTTGTATGATATGAAGCATAAAAAAGATCTTATAAAAAATGATGCAAAAAGTGGCAAGAGAGAGGTACATCCATAAAATATATATATTTTTACGATCAGAACATCACGAACCACGCACACATGATCGTTACCTGTGACGTATCGAAAAGATGACACGTCGTCGAAATTCGAGCTTCGAAAAAATAATAAACGACGCTCGAATCTCTTTGCCTTTTTTTTTTTATAAGGAGACGCTTTCGTGGGGCGAACGGTATCGATAATGTTTAATAACGAATCACGCCGACCCGACAAGTAATTCGCACTGACGAGGGGTGACAAGCGGCTTTTGCCGCTCGCATTATTCCCGAGCGGGGGATCCGCGGCCGCCACCTTTGTGAGGAGCGAGGCGAAAGAGAGATGCCGGTAGCTGGCTGCGTAATGCGTGCGTAATGCGCGCTTAATACGCGTATGGCGTGGCGAGCCAATTACTGATTGGCCACACTACCGCCAATCGGATGAGGGATGGACCTTGGGCAAACCTGTACTCTTCGCTCTCCTTCGCACTTCGCGAGACGAGGAGGCCCTTCGTCCTGCTCAACAGTAGAGCCGCGCCGTCTTCGAGGGTGTCGAGGAAGGACGAGGAAAGACGAGGAAAGACGAGGAAAGACATCCTCGAGATAATTTAACAATTTTTTTTTCGTCGCGCTTCGAACGAGATTCGAAAGGGCAAGACGAATGAATTCGAATCATCGATGACACTGTTTGTTTTGACTGCATATAATTAAAATATTTATCTACCAATAAGTGGAAATAGCTTGTGCGTTCATCGTGCGCGATACGTTTTATATATAGAGAGTATATTTTTAACATTTATTATATTCGATTTGTGTGATGTGAGAGTTTCTCTTTTAGTATCAATCTAGAAATTAAAATCTGATATAATTAAAATTTGAAATGGTGCTAAATCATAAATGGTAAAAAAATTTGGATTAAAAATATTATCATAAATCTGTTAAATATTTATTATAACCTTTTATGTAGACACGGATATAGATAGATGGACAGAAAAATTTGAAATTTATTTATTAATAATTTATTTTAACAGCAATATGTATAACAACATGCTATATTTCTAGGCAAATAAAAAGAAAAAAAATTATATATCATTAACTTTTAATATATAAAATAAGAATGCCGTATGGATCTCTATCATTAACTCGCTATGTATTATTAGTCCAAAATATTATTCTCTCATGATAAACCAATGATCGATCGAAAACGGAATGAAAGCGGTATCGAGTTTACGTCGTTGATTAACGTGACGGACAGAGATGCAATGCCGCTTCCGTGGGCCTGACGTAGCTAGCAACAGCGTCCACTAATTAACTCCGGAAGGCACTAATCTTATTTGTTGAGAAACGAATAACGGGTCGGCAGCGTTTCTAATCGATCTAATCGGAGCATGACTCGTCGTCGGCCGATTAATGACAGGAGAAGTTGCGGGACACAAGCGAACGGCAGGACCAGAAGATGGCTAGAATCGCGGTCGAGAGAGGGTGAAGGGGGAAAGAGAGGACGCAAGAAGTGGGAGGGGGGAGGGAGGGAGGGAGCAGAAGAAGAGACCGCGCTCCGTAGAACTGGTTCCGTTCCATGGATCACTGGAAACAATCATCCTTATTAAACTCACCACTGGCTCACCCCGCGGATATAAAGGCATCCTTCGGAATGATTTACTGAGAAGCGCGTCGCGCGGCCCTTTGAACAGGTGGATCCCTCGAAACGCGTCGCAAACCGACGATAAATTTTATGGATTCACCATGTAGATAGATTGAGAACACGCACGACGGGGGTGGCCGCGCGCGATTCCGCCGAGTCAGCTTTTGGAAGCGAATTCGGGATGAAATAGCGTCCGATTGGTCGAGTAATTAAGAAATGGAGAATCATCAAGAAGAGTTTTGTTATGACTAGTCCGGACATTTTTTTCAGCATTTATAAAATTAAACTGAGATAATTTGGCTTACATATATACGTTTTTATAATGAAAAAATAATATCGAACAAGTCAAATAATAAAATGAATTTCGCGTAAACATCGCACGATATAATTTTGCCGATTGTATCGACGTTGATGTAAAAACCTGCTGAGATTAAACGTCGCCAAGAGTATAAATGAAGCTTAACACATCGTACATGTTAACATTTACGAGGTCATTAATTAGCCACGTCATTCGTCAGAAAGAAACTGTAGCTGTAGCAGGACATTCGAAACGATGACGGGATCTCGTCGGTTTAAACGCGCTCCGCTCTCATTTCTATCTCTCTCTCTCTCTCTCTCCTAGAATTTATAGCGGGATAAAAAAATTAAAATCAACAGGGACATCGAGACTGGTTAGCGGAACCGCTCGCGGTCGAATGATTAGTCCGGTCGGGCTCGACGCTGCCGTCAGTAGCAGCGCGGACCCAAGTCGCAATACTCTAATCTAAATTAGATCTTAAGAGCCCGTGAAGGTAAGTGGCCACGCTCTCTCGCGACCTTACGTAGCGAGCTGGCTTTAAGTGCCATATAAACAGGACGAATCTGGTAATCCGCGCGCTCCCTCGCAAATGCCAATCGAGCCTCGCACTCGCGGTTCGCACAAAAAGCCGCGCGCTTATCTGTTATCGCACTTGAAAACGGCATTCCATGCCGTCGCCGACAGTTTGTCCGGAGCTACCTTTTCGTCTCGGATCAATCGCAGACAAAATCGGTTTGAAGGAAATTCTTTTTAAAAATAAAAACAGCAAGAAATAAAGAGAAATATGGAAATTAAGAAAGAAAATTAAGATTAATTTATATCTCGCGTATATAAAAGCATACAATAAAGAATTTTTGATCACTTTATAGAAAGAAGCAACAAATGACAGATATACATACGACTAAAAGCATGAAAAAAATTGGACATTGCATTTACAATTAATATACGTAAAAACATTTATTTGGAGGTCGAAAACTGAGAGTTCAGAAAAAAAGTTTACTTGACACTGCGCAGTCAAACTGTTCTACTTAAAAAATAAACGACGAAAAAAAATTAATATATACACATATATGAAAAGAGAGAAATGTATTATCAAAGTCCAATTGGACGTACACAAACCTCCACGTGGGGAAACATGTGTCTTTTATTGGCAAATGAATTTTCATTCACGTTGTACAGCAAGTTAAGACCGTGCTAGCATCATCTTGGCTCGTCGATATATTGTATTTCGATAGGTCCGAATCGCACGCGTGCCCTTCAGGCGCTTAATGAATATGCATCATGCTCCACGACGCGGTTTACTCTTTCTCTCTCTCTCTCTCTTTCTTTCTTTTTTCGTTCCTTCCTTTCTCGTTGGACTAGTCAATAAACCTAAACGACCATAAAATCCAATTAGTATGAAATTAATACCTCTACACGGCGAAATCGCGGAAGAAGCGGCGATCAATTTATATTGCGGAACGGCAGAATACGTCGGATAATTTTCCACGGGCAGGAAGTGCGTACCAATGGATGAAGAATAAATTAATATGCGACACGAATATTATTAGAAGCCAATTCAGTCAATTATTGGCTATTTTCTGAAGGAAAAAAATACTTTTATGGCGATAGATAAATAGATATCCGATATTATAAGAACATATGTATAGCTATAATAAAAATTAATATATACTGCGTGATTGAAGATTATGAAGACAAGTTATATATTAATAAATAACTAGAAATAAAAAGTATAGTTTACGAGTTTTCAGAAGTTTTTAAATGTATAATAAATTTTAGTTTATTTTATTTTTTTAATGAATAGTAAAACGATAATTCTACCACTCACATTAAATATCTCCATGCCTTTTTAATTTTTTTATTTTATTCTCTTTAGCCAAATGAGAAAAATTGATTTTTTCTCAAAAGTCAATATATTAATAATTTCTTAATTATGATCACAAAGATTAACAAACAATTGTCTTCTTTTTCTAATACTTATTATAGAGCTCGCGTGCTTAAAATTTTTTTTTTGGTACAAAAGAGGATGATTAGAATTATGAAGGAGTTGATTCCAATTTTTCGTTAGATAAACGAAGGGTATTTTGTTCGTTAGGACCTATCTTCGTCACAGTTTCATATACGCACATAAATGACGTGTCTCGCATAGCATTCGCGAATACATCTCCCCAGTCTTGATCGTATACCACGGGCACTCTACCTGTTTCACCTCTCTCTGCATACTCCCCCTCCCCTCCCCCACCATCTTCGTTAATTACGAGAACCCATACCGTGGCCGCAGGACCGGACCTATTACGAGCGATTACACCGCTATTAGTTACCTACCGGGTGTTCCACGGAGGAAGGCACCGAAAAAAGGACAAGAGAAAAGAAAAGGCTATCCAGATAGATTGCGCCAGGGCCCAATGGCGGCGCGATATACTGTACGTATGTAACTGGACCCGAGTGTGCAGGGGACTTAATGCAAAACTGCCGTGCCGCGTCTACGGATGGGAATTTGCATGAGGATCGTCAGTCCGGCTGCAAGGAGGCTCGATGATCGATGTATCGTTCCGCGAATTTACACTCGCGGATACTTTTGCAGACTTACGTGGATGGATGTACGTGATTCATTTAAAATCTGCCACGGATTAAGATTAAAAAATTAAAGGGGCACGATCATTACTCAAGACTATATTTGAAAATGCTTTAGACAGTTCCGATTTTGCTTTAATTTTAGTTTTGTTTTTTTTTTTCTAAAATGTACAATTGACATGACGAAATGTGCTCTTTTATGTTAGATATTTCGAATTATTTATGTTATATGATTATTACAAGAAATCACATATAATATGTCATTACTGCAAGAAATGCATGAAAGTAAAGTGAGATAACGAACATTCGATATTATTATAGTTAACGTCAATGTATCTTCTTTTTTATCGTTAATGTTTAATATTTTTTTTCCACGAAATTTTTTATTCTTAAAATGAAATTCTGTTAGAGAGATAAAATTTTGATATTAAATTTTTATCGCATGTAATTAAACCGATGCATTAATTTTATTGATTATTAAAGAATCGTTTTCTTCATTTTCTGGCGTCTCATTTTTCACTTAGAACTTTGGAATTCTAGTTAGCAGGACCTTTTAAAGGACATATAATGCTGTTGCATACGTTGTGTCTCCAATCGTCATTCGATCATCACTATTTCGAGACTGTCTCAGGTAGTATACACTTAGGATAACCAGATCTCTTTTATAACCATGCTCAAGGACTACCTGTGCACTCATCGTAAATGTTCTGCGGCGGAGACCATTTTTGAAAAAGAATTTAGTAAGTAGCGAGAGAGAGAGAAAGACGATATCGACGATAAGCCGGGAGAGTGCACAGGAGCCAGACAACCAAATATTTGGGTGGCAGCAGATAATCGACTCCTCACATTGTATCTAAATCCCGTTACTCTACCGAGCATGAATTCTAAAGCCTGATAAATACGGCTAGACACTTGCCTATCGTCTGGACTCATGGGAGGTACATAAGCTTCCGAGATATACTATAAGCTCTTAGCCGTCGAGATTATTCTAAGAAGGATAAGTATGACGCCCTCGTAAAGAGCTTTGTATCAATTAGTTTTTGCTCGACTGTTATTATGGAATTGAATCTATTTTATATTGTTTATGTGCGACACATATTTTATTTATTCGATACATCTTATTTTCATAAACAACACGTTTTATGCAGTTCTTTGTTTAAAGCAATTCTGTTCAAATGTTATGGCATTTATGCAATCTTTCTATACCATACGTTTGTGATTATATAGATAAAATTCTGTACCGAGTATCATTCGGTACGTGAAATCAATATAAAGTTTGAAATTATTACATTATTCAATTAATCGACTTACCTCGTAAAGACATCCGGGTAATGCGTCCTGGAGAAGGCCTTTTCGAGCTCTTCCAGCTGAAAGCTGGTAAAGGTCGTTCTGTAACGGCGCTGCTTTCTCTTGGGCGCGAAATCGTCGGCCTCCGTTTCGCTTTCGGGGCTAGTCGGCGCCGCTCGCGGATGAGCGCCTTCCTCTTCGGGCCTCACCTCCTCCGTGGAGATGCCCATTTGGATAGATTGGGGCGTCGTCGTCGTCGTTGACGGCGGCGATTGCTGATGAGACTGCGGGTGAGGTTGCTGGCTCACCTGAGTAACCTGGCTTGAGCTGCTTGTGCTGCTCGCAGGACTCGTCTGTGGGACAGCCTGCTCGCTGCCTCCTCGCAACGAATGATCTGTATAAAAAATTATATCGCTTATGTATAAATGATAATAAAAATATAAATATTCTTAATATATGATTACAGATGTCACGCCAAAGTTGCAACAATCAACACTCGAAAATTGCAGTACACGTAGATCAGATGTTGAAAACAACATTTCGGTGAGTCAAAATATGTCTGTGATGAGTAGTTTTATCTTAATAATTAGCATTTTGCAAATCAGGTAATGCTATGATATTTAGATTATAATTTATATCAATCATAACAATCATAGCGACATTCAATCGATTTTATTAAAAATACGGTTATTCCGAATATAACAATCCATTTGAGCAAAATAATATCCCACGATTTTTTATATAAATAATTATACATAAAGATAAAAGTAACAAAGCAACTATATCAAGGCTTAAGATTCCTACTTATTATAATTCGCACATGTGATCGAAAGTAATAGATGTCAATTTCACACATTCATATATATATAAGACAATGTTTTGAATCTCTACATAATCTCATAGAAAATTCATACCAATTACGTCACACACTAAAATATACAATTTTGTATCATATATATATATATATATATCAGTACATAAGAGATAAAAATGGAGTATTGTACACATCGTGACTCTCGATCACTATCTTAATGGAATGATTAGATAATAATTGCTAATCCTTATAAAGTTAGCACCACATTATTTAAATTTCAATATAATTAATAGAGTTCTGACTCTTCCCCAAAGAGTTGTAGAGTTTTCAGTATACTAAAAAAACGTCAGATTTTTACAAAGAAAATTTTTTAATCGAGAAAGTTATGTTCTAGAAATGAAATATTTCGAAAATTCTTTCAATTTCGATTTTGTTGAGTCGAACCTTTTAAAAATAATCATTAATACTCATAGGAAACTATCGAGAATTTTGAAGAAATCGTTTGTTCTTCGAAAAAAATATTTCAGTTACAGTGTTTATCATATCAGTGGTTATCGAGTGTCGAAACTAGCGATGGACCATCGTCTTGATTTACCCCTTGGATTACGCGATCGTGTCTACCGCGATTATTTGTAATCGGAGTCCATCGCTTCGCGCGCTCGAGTGTTTGTCGTGAGACGTCAATCTCCAAACACATGTTTCGCGTAGCCTATGATAAATGTCGCGAATGTCTTCCAACATCACGTGTGACAAGTTGGGAATGTCGAATCTTTAGCGAAGAGCGATCTTCTCGATCTACCCATTAGATTACGCGATCGCAGTCGTATTTTTTCTTGACCGACGTCCATCATATTTTCGGATCTCTATTTTTTACATTCAATCGAACTCTTTCTTAAACATATCAGGAATTCTAGAACTCTTTGAAGAAGAACTCTATTAATTATATTGAAATTTTGAAAGTAGACTGCTAATTTCACAACGCAAACGGTAAATGAAATAATTCATCAGCTGATAGTGTTAGATATATATTTAATTATTAAATGTTTGAAATAAAATAATATGTATATATGTGTGTGTAACTTGCTGTCTCGAAGACATCTTTGTGCATTCGCAAAAAATTCATATATCGAATACACGCAAGTTATCTTGTAATGCGCAGTACATAAATCGAATAAAACGATACTATCGCTTCTCACGCCCGTTAATTTTCTTACGCGACTCCCCTTAATCCGCGTACCCTTTCGCTATACTTTGCGAACCTGATGCCGCGGTTAATCTTCGTACTGCATCGTTATTCGATCCAAAAAAAATAAATCTCGCGCGAGAAGACCAGAGCGTTTCCGCGGTAATTTGTGGTGTAGAAATATAAAAATTCGAGCAATTTACTCGGCAGCGATGTTATTCGCCGCAATTATATCGCACAGTGATATGTATAAGCAAATAAGATGAAAACATTGCATTTTCTTACTTAGGTACATTTCTCCTCAATGTAAAACTTCTTCTTAAATAGAAGAAGATACAAATCTATTAATGAAAAAAATTTTATTTAATGAATCTTATATTATCAAAGTCGAAAATTTTTTTGATAAAATAAATTTGACCAATTTTTTAAAAGTTTAACTCTGGCTTTAAGTAGAAATAATTTTGTGCAATATGAAACAATATATCGATATAGTGATACATCGAAAATATAATAGATTCTAGTACATTTTAAATTAATTTTAATAATTTGATGGTATACAAGACTCTAAAATATAAATAAATATACATATGATTTATTACTATATGTTAGGAGAAAAGCTTAAATTAAAATAAACATATAAATGCTGACGCATATATGTGTGCGGCAGAGATATCATTCCTTTCACTGCGACCTTGCCTCGTAGAGGAATTAATAATTCTTACAAGTTCATTTGGCATAATGGCGATGCCAGCTTCGTGGCAATCGTGTAACAGCGTTCGATATTACTTGTAAGTTGTCGAAATCGTTCACTATAGATATATCCACGAGCCAATGGTTTCTAGAGGCGGAATTAAAAATGACTGTTGCTAATGTATAAATGACAAGATAAATTTTTCAATGTTTAATCTATTTACTACTTAGAATAAATATTTAAAGTAATCATAGATAAATGTAACAAATCCAATTTTTAATTTTTATGGCATATTCCGTTTATAAAGCAGACAAGTAATAATGATGTAAATAGATTATGTAAAGCGAATATATAATATAATGTATTCATAGCCTTGATAGAGTTACAAATACTCATTTAAGCTCAAGCAGTATTGAAATCTTTTCTATTATTATATATACAATATTTGAATTAATTGTATTGGCATTGAAATTATTTTTTCCTTCTCTATATGTCCGTATACATACATATGTATGTACTTGATTCAATTTAGCTCAATTTAAATTTTCCACGAAGCTTAATACGCAACGATTACAAGTATCTCTATCACGTTTCGCGCATATCAGTAAAATGCAACGCTTACATCGTACGATCGTATGCGAAGTCTTTAAAGAAAACGGTGGTCGATCGAGCAAATTTCTAGAAGCGAGAGGTTCGATGGAAAGCCGAGGTTAAATAGGCGTGAGATGGAAAGGGGAAGGGTCTCGAAAAGATTTTACGCGGTTCTTAAGCGGCAGTTTTTAATCGAGTTAATTTATCGGAAATGAGCTTATAATGCAGGTAGCCCTGATATAATGCCGATAATACACAACAGATCTAAATCTCGCTGGATTTTCCTTTTTGTTCACGCACACGCACTACGTGTGCAACTACGAGTTCATCGACGCGCAAGAAGCGATGCAGAAAGAGAGAAATAATGTTGAAAAGAGAAAAGGAGACCGAGAGAAGAAAAAGAGAGAGAACAGAACGTGTAGGTAGCCTTTTACATTATAATAGCATTAATGGGGCCCGAGGCCGCACTTAAGCGTTCGCTCGCCGGCCAGTTCGTCGTTATTAACTGAAAATTACCGAAACCGAAATCTAATTCGCGTAAACACTATAATTTCATCGCATACCGTGGAGTCGGGAGTCGCTCTAAGCATTCGCTCTCTCATATTCTCCCCTTGCGATAACGCATTAAATTCTTTGGCTTAATCGCGAGCGAACAAATATAATATCCCCTTGTCCCCTTGAGATAACACATCTATTCACTACAAGCAGACTGTATCGATTTTTGATCCTAAGCGCTGCTCATTCTGCATCGATTTTATAACCAGTTTCGCTTTGCGCGCAAGGATAACGGAATTAACCTAAGGAATAGTTCTCTCTCTCTCTCTCTCTCTCTCTCTCTCTCTCTCTCTCTCTCTCTCAATATAATTATTTGTAGCTATGTTATTATTCGACGAAGCTTTCTGTAATACAAGGTGTCAGTTTTAATTTTGCCGATAAAAAAAATGTTTTATAACATCTCCTTTGTTTTAGAAACCATTTACATCAATTCGATTATATTCTTCACAAAAATTTCTCGTGTATTTTTCTCAAAAATAATTGCTAAGAAATAATTCACTCACTCCGTTATCATTCTATTACATGGTAGAGTAATTCTGATTGACTAATTACAGCTTTAAACGACAATATGTAAATGAAAATATCGGGAAAGCGCAAATCTTCAATTAACACGAATTCATAAATGTCAAATAACAAATTACTTTCAACATAATTTTACGAAATCGACTATATCACAACTATGTACTTCGCGTTATCTCGTCGATGTTATTCCCGCGCGCGGATTAGTGATAGCTGGTTTATACCTGGCAAGTATATGTCGTAATAAATATCGGCGGGAACGTGTTTTAGTGCGATTCCATCGCGAAACGGGTAGTAACCTGTATCGCATCGACGTTATTTAATTTACCGCGAGTTCGATCTCATGAGGACCCATTTATTTCTCTCCATCGGCCGTTAGTTGTGCCTTGACAATATCATGAATGTTCAATTAGATACGTCATGCTTGATTAGAAACGATAGAGCAGATTGCAGAGCTGTAACCGATGGTTAATCTTGGGAACGCCGAGAGATATTACTTTGTTAATACGACCAATAAAAATGCAGAATATTAATTTATGTGCGTGTTACTTTTACTCGTTATTTATTATTACGTTCAAGCATACACATATTTATATGTTATATATCATCGCGAAATTAAATTTCAAGGAAACGTGTGATGAAATTTTATTTTACACTTAAATTCAATTTTAATTTTATTTTGACAGAATTTTTTTCTGTCAAATTTTCAAGATTATAATTATAAGAATTCAAGCACATACTTCACTCCTTAATTATGCGTCAACGACGCGGTGCAAGTGTGCAGGGGGGGGGGGGGGGTGAGGTGCGAACACAGCACTGCCATGTCCACATGAAACGGAACTTGAAAAACTGCATCGTTTCTGTTACATTTGCGCGCTGTTAGCATCTGGCTATACACATACGTGCGTACGTTGCGTGTGCGCGATTTACGTCCGTGCAAATTAGCGCGTTGCAATCAACCAATTAGCTAAGTCATTGTGACCGCTTATGCGAACGCGACGTACGCAGTACGCACCGTAAACGATAGCAGCGGCTGTTAATTAACCGCTAATCTACACCGCGAGTGGCAATTAAATTTTCCCGATCTTTTCCATCGCGAGATTTCTTGTGATCCGCGCGGATTATATAAAATATCATCACTATATTCTTTCTTCTTTTCTTTCTCCTTATTCGCTGTGTCAGTGAAATCATATCTAATCGCCCCTTGTTTCGTAAGCCTAATTGCGGATGGGAATATAAAACGGTCGTTATACGTTATTTCTGCAAAAAGAAAAAGGGAAAGCTATTTTTTATCACAGTGATTTAAAGTAGACAATTATTTGTCTATTTACTTCAGTAACACGCGTGAAACAGGTCTTTCTTGTGCGAGATATTAAACTGTTACTATTTATAAATTATACTATGTGTTTTGTGAGACTCGAGACCCGATGATATTCCCGACTCGCGATTATCCGATATCGTATCCGCGCACGTATAAAGTATCCTTCACTTTAAGCTTAATATCTAGGTATTATAATATTTTGATTTAGTATATTGCAGGAGATATATCATTTTAGTATAAAAGTAAGGAAGGCAATCTGTGATAATCAGATAGCATTTTTTTTTTAATTCTCTTGTACAATATTTTAAATTAAATTAATTAAAACAATACTAAATCAATGTTAACATTAAGTGAAGCTTTTGGGGATATAAGGAGAAAGAGTTTTCTGCATTTCCGAGAAAGAAATTTTGCGCGAGCACCACGTTCTTGATACGAACGGTGCGCGGAAAATGCAGTTATACCGTATTACACAGCTGTGTAGCGTGAAGGCTCATGTGAACGACACTTAATATAGTCTTCGCGGATATAATCTTTTTGCGTCGGTTCAGACACCTCGACCGACGACGCGACGCGCTTCTCGGTGAGCTGTTTCTACATCGAATCATACTTGCAAATTCGCGCTAATAGACGCATCGGTGCATCCTGCGACAAGGATCGGCGTCGACTCGGGTCGTATTCGATCCCTCGCGCGCGATAATAAGCGGCAATTACGAATTATCGGCGAGTCCTCTGCATTCGCTCCTTCCGCGATAACGCCATAGATAGCGCCGGATATATGTACCATCCGGATACGGGCGATGTATCTGCGTGTTCGATGTACCGCGAATGCGCTTGTAGCTCCCGCTCGTCGGCTCTCTTTTAATGCCTCGAAGAGCCCGGTAAGATTGCAAGATACGGAACAGCTGAACGCACTCCGGACGTGTGAGGGCAACCTTTGACCCTTTGCGTTATCCATTCCTCTGCCTTTGAGCATTTTTTATCTCGTCGGAACAAATAACCTTAACTCCGCTGTTATTAAAGGGGAAAGGTAGAATTTTTTGTGCGCGTTCTTTCATCTCCGTTATTATGTATATCAGGAACACGAACTTAACTTATTTAACAGATATACATTCTATATATCTGCTATTTTAATTTTCCAACGCGCGTGTTTCACCCAATTATGTAATAGCTTCGTAATTAAACCGCAATGAAGAACACGAGCGTTGTAAAATGATTTCTTGGTAGACCGATTACGACTCCTGGCTCTATTGATTCGTATAATTTCGTGCGATTCAATCGATTTCGATTTCTCGTGGTCCATTATGAAACGAAAAGACTGAGTCAGACGGTGATTTACGTAAGTGTATAATATCGATTCAATCGTTAATCAGCATCGCGGCAAAGTAGATAGATAGATTTTTTTATTAGTCTTATATATCGCAGAATTTTTTTTTGCAATAAATCGTTGAAAGAATAATTTATCCTAACTCGGCAATAAAAGTTTGACAAATGAAGGTAATCCAAAATTAAATCAAATCTCGCAAATTGAAGTACACTGTAAATTTTCATACCGTTATTAAGATTAATAACGAGATATGGTTGTATCGGACGGATTATTTTACAATTTTATCGCACTGTGTACTTTCAGCCAAGGCGAGATATAATCTTTTTTCGCGTGATATTTACGGCCTCGGTCTCGTGATTTAGCACGAATCTGTTTCGCGAACGGCCTGGCAATGATCCGTAAAATAGATCCTGTCGTTCCACTATGCGCAATTGACTCTCTCGACCGCGGTTCTCGGACCGCGTCAAGTATCGGCGCCGCGATCGCGATTGCGTATTTATGAAACGTCCTGCGACCCCGTCGTGCGCTCACGTATATCCGCCGATTATTACGTTGTAAAGATTATCGTGTAAACTGGGACGCGTGCTTGTCGGTCCGGACGTTTCGCGTCCGTATATACAGACACACATATACACAACTACTAGTGAACGCCGATGAAACATTATCTCCCGGCGGAGTTGGAGAAAGGCGAGGATTAAACAATGTCATAGGCGCCGACAAGATTTTTCTCAAGACCCTCTAATATTTCATTGCTCATCTTTAAATAAATACTGCACTTGTAAAAATATTAATTTTATTTTGTCAATAATTGTTAATTTTAATATACTAACACAGTAAGTTTGATTAATAGTGAATATTAAATATTAACTGTTCATTTTTTTACAAAAAATCATTGAAGAAATACTATCTTTTAGCTCTTTCAATCATATTGATATTTATAAACATTTAATATTTTTCATATTATTATAGACAAAATTCCGAGTCTATTTTAATTCCCCTTCTTTAATTACAATATTCAATATCGAAAGGATTCGAAATGAATCTTTTCTTATTGTATGTACGGATACCAGAAAGATTCTCTCGCGACGCCCATGAACATCACGATTGTGTGCCCGAAATGCGATGCCGAATCACGTTTACAACGCGCGATTCTCGTTTACAATCTGCAAATTGGTCCATTATCCACCCGGAGAGAAAGCATCCACCGACGATTTACGCACACGCGAGTAATTAATGATCGCGGAGATAGCGGCTAGTGTAATTTGCGCGGCGTCCGGGGGTATCGCTCGATCATCGATCATTCGCGCTGGTTCACGAATCGACGAGGTATGTATTGTATATGCCGGGCGTGTACCACAATGTGCCGATTTGCAAATAAAAATTAATTCGTACATTGTGCGTGGTTAGCCGCTTAAGTCACGGCGTACATGTATACATATATATGTATATCGTTCCGTTTTACGCGCGTCCGCGCCTCGATAGTGATCGTTAATGATTTCTGCACACATGATCGCCAGGGAATGCCATGCTACCCGCCGCCGGCGGTATTTGCACACACTTCGCCGTGCCTTGATACTTTGATGTACGCGCATACGCGATGTCTGTCAATATAGTAGCCGCAACGGTGTACATTATCGATTATCGCGAGACAGAAAGAGAGAGAGAACGAGAGATCTTCCCGAAGATAGATGTGGTTCGGTCTTCTTTAATCGCCACCATACACACGCGGGATCTTTAACGATCATTAACGACTAAAACGAGAATTCCACGAACAGATCAATTATATACTAATATAAATAAATATAAGTAGAGAGTAATATATTATATGTATATATGATATTTTCTCAATATATGTAGCATACATTGCGTTTTGTGGATGGGTAAAGATATGTAGTTAATTGTCGCAATATGGATTGGAATGTCGATGAAATGTTGCAACACTCGTAATGATTTATCGACTACCACAAAGTTATCGATCACTATTCGGTAATTTTCGTACATCTCCGTCAAACATGGATTGATTCTTATATATTAATTTCTAAATGACGAAAGTAAACTCAAGTTGATAGAATTTAATATTCAATTTGTGTTTCTCTAAGAAAATATTAACTTTTTCAATTATCAATTTTCTGAGAATGGAATTATAATTTTAGCGCCTTTAACTTTATAGCGTTATAAATGTAGAAAGACATATTCTCTACACACGTTCGCAATTTTAAATGAACATAAAAATTATTTCCGCGTGTCTGCACCACAAAAGCTTCAGCTCGTCCAAAATATTCCGATCACTTTGATTTGCATCAATTTGCATCGATTTTTGTCAAGAAGCGTGGACTAATCGGTAGATCGGCGCGAGTCGGGCGCATGTCCGTTAATCAATAATGGTCGTCTAGGCAGATGCGCCCGTCTGTCGATCGTCGATAGGGATTCGCAAACGATCATTAGGCGTTCTGTGAAAGAGGATCTCTGCGCGGGGCAATCGGCACATGTGTGATAAATCACACGCATCTCCCATTGCAAAGTTTAGCGACGTGCAAAATATAATTGGCCGCGCGCTTCACAATCTACAATCTAAATTCATAGCTGCGCATCGAAGGTTTTGCCCCTACGCTAATAGCGCCGCTCGTTTTCGTTTTTGCCGGGTGCACCTTGATCCCGTATAATTAGAGGTCGCGTTTTTATTCGTCCGAAATTGATGAAGTTGCTACAAATTACGCAAATCTGGTGTTTTTGACTGACAATGAGTGGGTCGATTCATTTTCTATTGCATAATTGTTGACATAATATTATAGGAATCTAAAAAGAAGCGCGTAAGAGCACGTACAAGATCCTTATTTAAAATAAGAGAAAAAAGAAAGCGCTGAACAATTTAAAAATTTATTTTAATTATGTATATATAATTGAATAACTTTTTTATCAAAAGCTGCGAACGTTCGGAACGTTAATATTCCCAGTCGCATGTGGATTCCGCAGCGAGACCCCCTGCTAGAACGACCGCAAAATTTCGAGACGTTCAACGAATTAACAAATTCGATTGTAAATACGCTCCTTGCAAACGACAGCGCTACGGCATGTGTCGTCGTCGCCCTCATCCCGGCATATAAATCTCGCGAATTGCTCGGCCCGGCTGCATAAATACGCGACGCATCGTTGTCTCGTGCATTAGTCTTGTCCTTGCACGGCGATTCTGAGAACACACACAGCGACAAACTACGCTCGCAGCGTATGTTTTCTTCTTCTTTTTTTTTTTTTTTCATCCTCTTTTGCCTGCGAAAGAGCGTGTACCGGCTGCTAGTCGGCAGATCTTGGGCACACAGTCACAATTATCCACGGCAGTTAATTACCAGCGGTGTCACTATCAATTATTAAATCACGTTCCTTTGTGGTAGGCACATACATATGTTCGCGATGCACTTTCTATTGCGGTAAAAATTACGCGTCCAACTGAATAATTGGCGTCGACGCGCCGGCGATTAATTTCGTCTTCCGACGTATTGTAAGAAAGCGCGAGTGATGACATCAATGTCATACGTTACTCGCTTAATTATATAATATGCGAGACAGAGGTAAATTTTTTATACCGCTCGGTATAAACCGTTGCATGTGACATGCATAAAGAATGTGATGGAAGAGATCTTCAAAAAACATGGTAAACGATTTCTTCTTGAAAATTTTAAGACAGAGAAATTTATTTTAAAGAATAGTTCCCTTGAAAAATTGCATGTTAATATTAATATTTTATGATTTTTTATTATTATATATCTCCTCCATATTAAAAGTCACAAATTTGATTGCGCAAAAGTTTAAAAAAAAAAGGAGAAGATAAATGACAAATATTAATCATGTTTAACTCGACTATGCAAGACAGATTTATAGCATTAATTAACTTATTATCTATTTATTGCTTTTTTCAGACGATTTTATTTAAATTGTTGATTCACGTATCATCATTCTTATATTGCGTTATGGCAATCAAGACGAGAGGGGCGTCGTCCTTTTATCTTATTACAACGATCTAATACATCAATTTAAAAATATTAATGCGACACGTTCGTGATTGCCTTCGACGAGCAAAAAATGGAGTACGTTTTTATCCGTACGCAATTATTCGCTACTTTCTTGCGCGCGCGGCAATCTGTGCGCCGAGATTGCGCGGCTGCTTTTTGCTACTTACTCCAACGACTCAGGAATTTGATTTAGCGCACACGGCAATTCGCGTGAATCTGATCGTGCATACGCGCTATTATATTAGTACTACACTGTATCGCGGTGTGTCCGCCATTGTGGTAGCCGCGTCGCGAATGGAAATAGCGGAGAAAAGCGCAACGGCTCTCTTGATTAATGGCGGGTAATTACGGTTTTTGCCGTCCTTGTAATTGTTAATAATTGGACGTAATCGTTATGCCTTTTTAATCGCATTAACCGCGACACACACGTGGCATTACGCAACATTACGGAAAGAATTGCCGCGACGCGGCGTGTCCTCGTTCACTGGACGATGACGACGATGACGATGACGGGACAGGACGGGATGACGACGGAAGTACATCGTCGACCCTTCTCGTTCCTACGTCCGGCTACGCGAGTGTGCCGTTCGTGAAGCAATGTGACAATGATTAATATAACAATCATATGTGTGAAAGCGTTTTTATCTTGATTTTTTTATTAGCACGTTTTGTTAGATTTTATATACATATATATAAAATTACTCTTATAAAATCTTAATGTAAAATCTCTATTTGAATACCAGTTTTATTTATTTATACAATATTTAAGATTAAAAGAGCAATTAAATATAGATTGTAAATAGTAAATGAAGTCATCGATTACAATTACAATAAGAAAGTATGCGATCATGAATACTATGTTCTCGTCGATCATCGTCCACGTATCGAAGCAACTCGCTCTCTTCGTCCTCGCGTTCTTTTATTGCTGCGAAAGAATAATAATAGCGGCGATGCGTCGGGCGCGAATAAGGCCAGAGCTATTTTGCATAATTGTCGAAGAGTATACCGTCGGCGCAATCAAGAAATGAGTCAGCTTTTTGGAAGCGGCCGGGCAAATTTCACCTTGTAAGAATCCGATGCCGCCCCTTCGCAGGTTGTTCTTAAGCATTAATTCGAGCCCCTTCGAAGGGTAACTTGCGAGCGTAAGACCGTCCCGCGGCAAAAACTTTAATGGGTCTTATTACGCATCGGCCTTGCACGATTAATTAAATATTCGTTCATTTATAGCAAATGGACCGCGATCGGATAATCGTCTATAACATCGATAGTTAATAAGCATTTGAAATCATCACGGTTAACGCAACGGTTATCTAAATGGCGAAATAAATTAATAATTAATTTTTTTCTCGACTCATTCTTGCTGCTTACCTTGATCTCTTAATCGTCGGTATTATAATTAAAAAATTAGAGATATAATTGTAGTCTGATATTTTATAACGTAGTAAGATACTTTAGAATTAAATGTGAGACCTTGTTAGAAATATACTTAATAGATTTAAATTGCTGATTTTATTATTAACCTTAATGTGCGAACAAATTTGCATCTCGCGTTACCAAGAACTTGATAATATTATTGCTTTACTTCAGTAATGCAATAATTAAAAAGTTATACAATAACTTAGCTAGTTTAGACTTGTAAATATTGTAATTTGCATTAATTCCCGATGTTTATAATGTTTACCTCTGACGTTAATAAATCTTTTTTTCTAACTTTTGAATTAATTTAAAAGTTACAAAATTTGCTATTGCATTGCATGTTAAAATATGCATCAAAATATTTAATTTCCATGTAACGTGAAGTTTTTAAAAATATTTTTTAATTCATTAATTTAATAACATTTAAAAGTAGAAACATAATAATTTAAAAAATGAAGCATTTGTTTCAGTAACTATAGATCAAATATATAAATTTTGCCATATATATCAACTTTTGACGTTCTGATTTTTTTCTGTTCTTTCTAAGCATCTTAAAAGCAATTAACTTGATATAATTGAGAAGTTATTAAATATTTATTTACGCTTTCGACAACTCCATCTTCTTAAATCTGCTTGGTAATCAGTCAATCGTACCGCAGACTATGCAAGATGTATCATCAAGTAGCGCATGACCTTGCACAAACTCGATATATACAAATTCGAAAAGTAAATAAATCGATCGCGCGTAAGTACATCCCGTGTCTCGGAGGAAAAAATCGCAAGACTAATTAACTATCTGGCCGCTGACCGGGTCGAAGCATCGCAATGTCCGTCGAAGGGGGTAAGGGGATAGAGAGAGGATCAGGTTTTCTACCGGTTTTCCAAATCCACTTACGCATCTTCGCCGTCGTCGGCGCGACGGCAGCCCCCGCGTTTCTTTGCGCGGAGCCGTTTGATTTATGCGCGACGCTTAAGGGCCGATTACTCTACCTCCGCGCAACTTTATCTAGTCATCAATCATCGGCTGGCAAGAAGTCCAGTCTCCCGTGCCCGGGCACTGTGTGCGATCGCGCGACATGCGTATGTAAACTGCAGCGCATACTCGATATACACGCGATTACTTATGCGCGTTCCGTGACAAAACACCATGCGAAATCATGTCGGCATTTATAGAACGATTGCCAGTCCCTCAGCGAATCTCATTTAACCTGCATTGCGGGAGGTTAATTTGGCGGTTAATCCCGTTTAGAAAATGTAGACAAGACTGATCTCTCGATGTGATTGCGATTTAATACGATCATCAAAGTTTGTAGTTCAATAGTAAATCTTTATCTCTGCAAAATTTTATAGAAAAGTATCTTCTTTCTACTCGATATATCGTCTTATGAATAATTTTTTGCTGGCTTCTCCAGAAAGTATCACAAACTTGTAAAATATTTTGAAAATATCTTGTATATATATACACGATAAATACATGCACTACTCAAAGATTTTCTAACATCCTTAAGAAATAAGCCTTCTAGAAACAAGAACCTCCAAAAGAGTGAATTTTAATGAAAAATAAAAAAATGTATTTTAGAATATTTTCACGTTTAAAACAAGAAATTACGCAATCTAGCCGACAGTTTTCGCGACAAAAGCGCGAATATTGTCGTCGACACTTTGCGCGCCATAAACATCCGTAATGGTGAGAGGCTTGTCGGACCTTCTCGCGACCCGGTCGCGACGGTACCAGAGTCGACGGGTCCCATTGTTTCGCCTCTCCAACGGAATTCTAATTAAGGAGATCGGTCAGATAGTGACGCGCGGGAGCGTTCTAGCGGCGCGCTAGAGGGTTATTAGACTTTTCTCGGCGATGGAAAGGAGTAGTAGTACGGCGGGATGGTGGGGTAGTGGACGTCTGCCGAGGCCTGCAATTATTATTCAATTTCCGTAACTGCGCTTATCTTATAACCCGATGTCACAACCGTGGCGGGAGAACGCGCTCGCCTGTGTAAGCCGGTAAGCTGGGGAACGAGCAGCGCGGAGCAATCGCAATTGCAGGGGGTCGCAATTAAAGCCCATTAGTGCACCGCGGCGACGACGGCGCGATGACTACACATGCGTCGTGTTCTGATATGAGTGCGAGAGACAGAGAGAGAGGTCGCAATTTTCGAGCCATGCCATGACACCCTTGACATTCTTCGCGGCGTGCTCTCTTGCAATTGCATCTTTCACCGACCAACCGCGACGACACGTCGTTACTCTAATGCCATAAGATTGTAACTGATGATCTTCTCCGTTCTCTAGAGACGTATCGCGAATTTATTCACTGGATTTCTTGAGCGAAACATGTTACGCGTTTTTCGAATTGTTATCTTTGATCAATGATTTGAAAAAGACATTTCTTTGAAAGAAAATTAAGTAATTCGAGAATTTGTGTAAGGAGCATTTCTTCTAATTTTTTCCCACATAAAAGTCGGAAGTTTCTAATTAAAATACTACGCACACATGACAATGCTATAAAATTATAAAAATCGTCGAGCGTGAATTTTTTTTTTTTTTTTTTTTTTTTTTTTTTTTTTTTTGACACCTATCTATTGTACTAAATTACTAGGTGTCAAGTTAGCAGCGGTGTTGTGTGCGATTCTAACTTGAATTCGGGCAGGATTCAGGAAGGTTCGACCGAGATGCCACTCGATGTAACACCGATAACCATCGTCGCCGTGGTCATGGTCGGTTACGGCGACATGCGTCGCCTTCAGTTCTTTAATCGCGTTCCGAAAAGCCGCGGAGCGCATCGAACCGGTGCCCCGTGTGACCCCACGTGCTGGGGAATAAACTGCCGCGGAATAATTAGTCGGGGCAGCCGTGAGTCGGCGTTAAATGCATCGTGCAGGATGTCCTTTGTCCCGGCGAACGCGTCGGTGAAGTTGAGGTGATCGTTACTAGCTAACATAAGTAACTTTTCTATGAGTAACCATTATTTGCCGGTAGTTTCTTTATAAATGCAGAGCAGAACAGAATTATATGAATAAAACTCATTTTCCCAAACTTTTTCTTATAAAAGTAATGAAAAATAATAGAGCGTGACAGATAAAATATATGCGAGTTAATATATATTTCGATAGACATATGTATAATATATATACACCGACCAATTTTAATTATCAAGAAAAAACCCTTAACTTCTTAACAAAAAAAAATCAAATACTTATTTGATAAATATTTTTTACGAATATTTATCAAATGAGTATTATGTGAAAGAGAGATATTAATAACTCGCGTAATTAATCATCAATTACCATCGTAATTAATCCCTTGACAAAAAAAAAAAAAAAAACATCGTTTCACGTCGAGAAACATAGGTCGGTTTGTTTTGGATTGTGCCATGAGCATTCCGATGATTCTTGAAAATAGGACTCGCCGATTTCGATACGGACCGCGGTTTTTCGCGGTTTCTTTTTCTCTCGCGCGCGCGGTCAGCTTTTTCTCTCCCGCTTCCTGGAAGCTGGGAGGATTAATCCGTCACAGATTCGGTGGAGATCCAGAAAGCAATTTGCTTCTCTCTCCCTTTCTCCTTTTTTCTTCCATAGCGCGTCCACCAGTTTCTTTTCGACCGAGGGAAGGCAGCTGCACCGTGCGGACTTTCAACGAACCTGGGTGTCGGATTCTCGGAGTTTCATGGTGGTTTTCGTGGCGCTATCCCACTGCTATCTTTCGGACCGCGGTAATGTGCTTGCCTTGTCTCCGATTAATCCGAGTCCTCGGGACCGCTGGACCCACGATACGCGTGAGTCCTTGGAATTCGTTGAAAGATGCTTCTGCAACGAGCTCGCCGAAACTTTTCTATATTTCCTATAATAATCATTCAATGCGTGACGAAAACTCCAGCGTTTTTCGGCTATATTTCGAGTGTGATATGATAGAAAAACATTTTTTTTTTTAATTAAAAAAAAACTTGTTTATATATCCTTTATGAAAAAATATATATCTTACTATCGATGTATATTTAACAAATAATTAATTGTTTCTAGATAATGCTAAAAAATTTTCGTCTAATAATATATAATAATTGAGTTCAGTGATAATAATCATAGATAGTATAATGACAATTTCATGAATATTTTTGTAAACGAACTTTTCATATATAAATATAAATGTAATATAAGTTTTGAGTATATAATATTTATCATTTTTTTAAAAAAATTAATTATTTATCATTTCTTTAAAAAAAAAAAAAAAAAAAATTAACTATTATATTATTAGGATTAAGTTAATGATAAAAATCTATTTTAAAGATTCTTAATATGCTTAATCGAAGAGAGATAAAAAAAGCATTTTTCTCTTCCTTTTTGGTTAAATTGTGCCGACTTCTCCAATGAAGATCTTGAGAAAAAGGGATACTTATGGACGTGCCGTGCGTCCTGCGATATTCCTTTCGCTGTTCTCGGTGTCGTATCACGCGAGGATCATCGGATGTTATCTCCGGCCGCAGGAATG
>NW_021848818.1:1628738-1652556 GCF_003651465.1 Formica exsecta | reverse complement strand
TCTCCGGCCGCAGGAATGCGGTCGCAGGTACGAAAATACAAATAAGAACTCGCGGTGTCGACACTTCGAATTAGGATCGAGAGAGCCTTTTAGATTTTATCTCAGATTAGAGACCGGACCGCGCGGCCACGTGCCGGCGCAAGCAGGGGACACTTTGTTAATTCCCGAAGGACCACCGACCATCATACCGCGATCCGCTCATTAACCGGCTACGTTAATGAGCCGGTGCATTTAATCGGTCGTCGAATTACTTTACGTCGCGGTTTATTAATCGACCGATAAACGGCGGGTGGTAGTCGACAAATAGAGGTGAGCGAAATATTCGAGTACCCCACAGCGAAATTGAGACTAATTCAGATCATGCGGTATCAATTGAGCATTGATAATCGAGTATACTAATGCGCGAATTTGCAGAGTTTAAACTTTGTATAATTTAATGGATTACCTATATTTTAATTATTATAATAAATCGAATAAATGAAGTGCGAGAACATAAATTTAGAGCTATACAACACTCAAGCAAGAAAATGAAAAAACTTAATATATTTTTTAACACTCTTTATATATTATATAATATATTTGAAAGATATCGGCAAACATTGGAACGTTAAAGCATCGCAGAAGGACTCCGTTTCTATCGTCTGCGCGATATCGTACGATCCAGGAACGTGGCGGGTCTTGCCTGGGTCGGAAAAGAAACGAGCTTGTCCTCGTCCCTTCACTCTGTCGTTTTCGGGGGACGAGAGCAGCCAGGGAATTCGCGGGCCACCCATCGGGCGCGCTTCCCGACGTCGAGAAGAATCGGAACGTTCCCGACAGGTTACACGGAATTGACTCGTCGCCCGCGAATTCCCGGCGCACAAGAAGAGGATGAAAAGAAGGTCGACGGCGATACGGGGACGCGGCCGGTGACTTTATGTTAAATGGATTAGACAGCGGTATGCGAGCTCTCGATGGATTGCCTTCCCCGCGCTTCTTACCATCTTGTTCCCCGGCTCCGGGGCCCCGACTCGAACGGTCGTCGTCGTCTTCTCGGAACAGGTTCGATCCGAGGATCCTTGCAGGTTAAAGCTCAGGTGGCGCTAATTGCCTCCTCGAAGAGCAAGTTAATCGATGAATTCCAACGACGCGTTGCAAGAAAATAATGAAGATCGTGACACCGATCGTTCGCCAACGGAAGCGGACACTGTTGCGTCTTATAATGTCAACTCCTGGCAACACACGTACACGCGTATATATACGTTTGTCAACGCCGTCAAACGTGTCTGAAGTATTCATATCGAGACTGAAATCTTCAAGTCATTGAGGGAGGATGACTTGCAAGTCATGCCGAGATAAAAAACGGATAGAATCTTTACTAAACAAAAGGATTATAAAGAATAATAGTCACCAGTACACTCGTTACAAAAATTTAATATCGAAATTATATTATTTGCAATAATAAACTTGTAACCAATGAACTAGTTTACAAAAAAAAAAATAAAAAGAATAAAATGCGGAAAAGTCGACTAAATATAAATGAAAATATCTTTTAAAATAAAACTTTATATTTTATATATTTTTAATTGGTTCTAAAAATAGTATTGATTTAAATTATAATTAAATCAGATTTGAATTTTTGAGACATAACTCTTTGTAAATTTATTCTATATATATGAAGAAAATGGACTTTTGTGCGCCTTATTATATATATAATGCTTTATAATGGCTCTATAATAATCGGTAATTAAAAAAATACACATGAATAAAATTGAAATGGAGCTACTGGCCATGAAACATTAAGTGCAATTATTTGTAATGCTAATTTTGAAATGAAAATAGCTCAACGACTAATATCGCGTCGCATATAAAAATTTCCATACTATTAACATATCTAACATCATTATCGTTAGCCACATTGTTGCATTATATACATGTAATCGCATTTTGTCCTTATACTACTCTATCTAGTCATTTGTTAAACATGTCATGATATGCTGCTATCAGTAATTAACTAATTTATAGCAATATAATTATATGCAAAATGTATTGCAAAATAAAATAGAATTCTACGAAGAATAAAAATTGTTGGGAATACAATCTTGGATGCAAAAATAAAAAGACATGCACGTTACAAGTATTCATAAATAATTAGAATAATTGATACTGAGAAAGAGAGAGGCGTGTTGAGTGATGCTGTTTTACATACATTCCGGTTTCATTAGCCGTAGAAATATATTATTTCCCATTTCATCTTATCGTACTCGCATTTTTACCTTGTAAAAATCCTGAAATACGCGCTACTTCCGAAGAAGAGCGCGATCAACGAGAGAGAACACGTAATGCACGCAATCGGCAACGACACACCAATGAACGATCTTTTTTTACATTCCATGGACTCTTCTCTTGCGCCATAAAAGTCCGCACAGGTGTTCGACCTAAACGCGGCGACCTTCGCGGAACCCGAGCGAGACTTTTCTTCGTCGCGGATCCCTTATACGAGAATCGAGCTCGCGGATTCCCCAACCGCATCGGGGCGCGAGTGTAAGAAAGCATCCGAGATTATACCGAGGTTGCTGGGCCGACTTCATGAATTAAAGAGGGAGGCGCACGCCATTGACGACGACACGTCGGACGCGGCTTCTTGCACCGATCTTCGTTCGATTGCCGATTTATATTTTTGCAGTAATTGTTCTTTTAAATATCTTGCGTCCTTTCTCGTCGCGTAAATATCAAGTGTCCTTCTTAGCTTCTCGTCCTTTTCTACTACTCGTTCGATCTATTGGTTGTATTCTCATCTTCTCCTTCTGTTCTCTTTCATCCTTCGTCTCCCGATTTGTCCGCTTTTTCTTCACAAATATATATCTTATTGGTCGAGAGAGTCGCTTGATAAAGACGTTTGGACACCGGATAGATGGATCCGCGGAACTATTATCTTTAATCACGTTTGCTTGGCGATCCCTCGATGTCTACGCGTAGATAAATATTGCGTATGCTCGTTCTTTTATACTTTTTTCTCGTATTACGCGCACGTCGAGCTTATTTGTCCAAGCGATCACTTACGAACGATCTGTCGCGATAAACAAGATCTGTTTGTATATAGTATATAATGGAGATAAATGAAACGCTGAAAATGATATAGAAGTCGATGATTTTTTCTCTCTCTCTCTCTCTCTCTCTCTCTTTCCTTCTTTGAAAAGAATTATTTTAGTAAAATAAATTTTTATAAAGAGATCTATTCTGACATATCTATTTTTTAACATTAATATTCTATTATTGAAAGTTTTCGGACGAAAAAATAGTATTACATACTATAATTAATTAAGTCTGATGATATGAAATTTTTATTAAAACATGTTTTGTTTTTATAGTAGTTAATTGCCAGGTGCGACCTACACAAAACTTCATGCAACATTGCACTTGATTACTTTGCTACAACCGTAATAAAATTGGAGGAATACGTGCATATTCCGACTCTCTTATTAATTCTTGCCAAAGTAGTAGACATTCGAGCGTTTCAGCATCTCGTTTAAACAGCGCGTCTATAAAATCAATTTCGAAAAATGTAGAAAATTACGAATATATTAGCTCGTATTTAATGTCGGAGTATTGCTCTCGAGGTAAAAGATTCGCGCGATCTTCCTCCGTCCCGTAGACTAGGATGATTAGATATACAACTATAGAACTTTCGTTCTTACAAAACGGGTTCATAAATTAAATTAATGCATTTACGAGGAATACACTCGGCGAAATATTTAGCGACATGTGTTGTTTCGTGCTCTAGGCCGATTATAGCATCGCGCATTTCTATGAATACGAATAGATTACCTAAATGCGTATTTATAATTTATGTAGCGTGTATATAGTACCTGCTTAAACATTAGAATTTATAATCTCACTTATAACATTTTGTAGAAACGGCATATCAGCTTGTTGAAACGATTAAATTGACATTATCGAATACACTGTTGCAAAGTTAATAGAATTAGTATAAATAGTGCGTTAATCATCATATTTGCAGCGAAGGCGACCGTGAACGGTACTCGGTTTTCTCTTTTTGCTGTCGGAAGCATAACTGTAATGTGTGCATAACACGTTTCATTTCGCGTGGAAAATAATAGTTTCGAGACTATAAAGCATATGAAAGAGATATAATTAATGCAAATATATGAAAATTTCGTTTTTGCCAAAATATATAAAATAGGATTAATAAATAAATTAAAAAATTAAAATTAATAAAAATTTAGAAAAAAGTTTGTTTGAAAGATTAGACTGATTTGCAAGTAAATATCTTTTTGGAAGAGTAGCATATATAAATAAAATTATATAATTTTTATAAGTGTTATATTTTTCTTAATGCATACAAAAATATATATCTGTCTGCATTTGTCTCTAACGATGTAACGGTAATCGTCTTAACTGCCTACATAACTGATAAGGAGGAGGATTTCTTGATCTAGTTTGGAAGCACTAAAGTTTATCTCGAGATGGTTTCCAATTGAGACACTTCCGTGATAAGTTTGTGGATAATTACGCGAGGTTACAAAGAAACGTAAAACATCGAGGGCGTGCCTAAGAGAGGATATTATTTACATCCTATCCGTTTTTGTGTTACGGGCGTTTCCAGGTTGCATTAAGCCGCGGGAATACCTGTGCCGCTCTCGGGAAAGGCACACTCGCATGCTTAAACTCAATTAGCCGACGAAATTTCATTTCCCTTCGCCACCGCCGCCGCAGCGCGTCCGAGCGTAAGAGGCATTAAAAGGAAAAAAGGAGGAAATGCTCAACAAACACGTCCTGGTACGCGGGTGCTTTGCTAATGGGCCGAAACACAGCTGTCCGCGAAAGAGGCTGTCCGATGAACCGTGACCTACCCCCGAGCCTTCAATATGCTGGCTCATAATTAAAACAAGAAAGTAATAAACGTGACCGATTAACGAATGTGACCTGTACGAATAATACTTGTTGAGTTGAATATCGTAAAAGAAAAATTGATATTTCGAGTATGAAATGAAACTAGTAATAATGAAGCACAAAGTATTTATTAGAGTCACGTCTTATTTTGGGAAATAAAAATACAGAATGTATCAGTATATAGTGTGTTGTCAGAAACAAATTAATGAAATATTATATAATAATAATTATTAGTCGTAATAATATTTGACAGAAATAACGATTTGCATATTATTCAACGTAGAGATTCATCGAATGTATGTGTATAGTATATGTAATAATCAATCTTAAATTATGCTGTAAAATAAAGCACACGTGTATTAAATCACCGTAAAACGTGGTATTTTGCGTTTATTGCATCGTATAATCCTGCTGATACTTCCTGAAGTACTTCAAGAATCGTTCTGTCCTAGCGTGACGACATACAGCATGAATTTTAACGATCAGTACCACACGTTACGGTATTTGTATCCGCGTCGGCGTGCACAGACGGCGTTTAAGCAACTTTCGAGAATCATTATCAATGTTGCAGTGCGTTCGCGAAAACAAGGGGAAAAAAACGCGATTGGATCTTAATAGCCCAGGGTCGTCGATGCCTCAGTGCTCGGCCTGGCAAAGTCGAGATTGAAGACGTAGAGGGATATAGGAGAGGCGAGTTTATCGCGATGTATCTGATATGTGCGCGCGCGCGCGCGATTCGGCGCCGGAGGGCATACTTTTAATTTCGCGAGACCCATTACGAAAAGTGATATGCACCATTCGGAAATAAATAGCCAGCAGCAGCGGGCTCACGTGCTTTTTGTAATGAGCCCAAGCAACTCCCCCGAGCGGGGTGGAAGGAACGGGGAAGTAGGAGGAGGGGAGGAGAGAGGAGGTCAGCGAGGAAAATGAGCCCCGCCGTGGTGGCAGGTAGTAGTTATCTCCCGAGTGAGCTCCCAGTTAATGACAACCCCTGATGCCCGGATCTGCCCTGCCTATCCCATGTATATCAGCTGTCTCTCCGCGCGCTCTCGCATCATCCTCCGACCGAGTTTTGTGTTTTTCGTCCGCGACGATTTCGAGAGATTTCGTGCGTTCAACAGGTACGGAAACGAGCGCGGCTCCTCGAGTGTCGATTCACATTTTTCGATACAAGCAATTTAACTCAATTATTTACGAATATTTATAATCGCGTATAGCATATATTGTTATTGTAAATTATATAAATATATAATAAGCTTTTAAATTCTATTAATTCATATCGCCCTTGGTGAGAATTATATATATAATTAGAGGTTTCGAAAATAATATTCGAAACGTGTAATAGATATCGCGGAGTTTATCGTTTATCCAGAAAGGCAAAGTATGATATATACTTTTTTTCTCCTTGTATTTTTCATAAACAGCTTTAAGAAAATTTCTTGTCCGATATGACTCGATATACATTTTAAATGATCGCTGGCAGCCAGGGACATTAAAGTCTTAACTGTTACACAAACCGCTCTACTCTTTTCCGCGAACAATAACTTAGTTTAATATGCATTCCACTCCAAGTGTGTCGTCGGAGCGATCGTACGACGGGAAAGTCTGGAGGACTCGTTCGACCAGATGAAATTAATTGAAGCTCTAAATAAAGCTATTTTACGGCACGCCAATTTACGACATGGAACTAAATGACATTAACACTATAAAACAATTCGTCGCTCAACGATATATACGCTCGATTTTCCTCTTTTTCGTTCTTCTTTCTTTAGAGAAAGCGATCATTTATCTGAACTAAGTGCTTGTATATATAATATCTCATCATTGGCGCGAACAGTTTTTCTCTCTTTTAAAGGGCAGTTAATTTTGAAATTAATTAGTTCCCATTCACTTGCGCGAATAACTTTTAACGATATGGGTTTGGTTAATTGGTCTTCGTAAAATCTCGCAATATTTACGATGATTATATCGATAATTTATATATTACGAGCAGTATTTTATCATTATTTCAAATTATTTTTACTTTACATCTGAGAATATTGTTTTTGTGATCGTTCTCCACTAAATAAGTGCACTGAAGAATCTCATCGACATATTTCCGCGAAAGAGAGACGTGATCATTATAGCTGCATATCATATTTTTCTCGTTAAATGCTCGGTCGTGACGGTGCACTGTGGCAATTATGATCGGTAAACGGGTTTAATATAATAACCAAACATTGTTGTGAGTGATACTAGCGACAGCTGCTGCTTATACGGGAAGCAAGCCGGCACGTAAGGCGACGAGTGTAATTACACGTCCTGCTCCGATTAAAATCATACTGGTTTGATTATCATTTTCATATCTCGATTGAAATAAATCTCTAAGCGAGTTTCTCGATTGGAATAAATCAAGAAGGTCTCTATCTCGAGTCGATATTCTCTCAATGAAAATTATATTAGAGTGTGTTTTATCTTTTCAAAATTTTAAAAATATCTTATTCTCTATTTCTTAATTTAATATTCCATTTGGAATCCACTTGAAATTCAATTAGAATCCATTTAAAATCTATTTAATTTAAATAAAAAGTAAAAGTTTTATTTTCTATCTATAATATTTTATTGTAGTTCTGAATTTTCTAGAATTTTATTCGAGTTGCTAACTAGGAAATTATTGGTACTTTTGACATTCTTTAAGGGAAAATCAATTCCAAATTAACAATTTAATAATTGGGCACGATCGAAAATGATGACTTATTTTTTTATTAAATACAGGTTGTTAAATTTTTGAATAAAGCGTAATGAGATTTATCGAGTATCATTGCAATAGCATACTATGTGGCGAATTGACTGCAGTAATTGCAATAATTTCTTTAATTATCCTTAATTTACTCCACTCGTTACGGTCCAGACTGCTCCCATGCTAGTGGCATATCGCTAAATTGCGCGGAACGTATATTATGATATGGTCAATTAATAATAAGAATGTTGAAAATAAGTACGTGATAAGAAAATTAACTTTGCCTTTAAACTTGTCGTAAAAATGGCGGAGATAATAATGCACTTGTCTGTATTAGCGCAACAGCGTCTTATAATCGAAGCATAAAACAAGTTATTGGCTGGGATAACGCGAAATGTTTAATGTACCACAATTTCAAACTGACTGAATAATTATAAAAGTAACTTTTATTAAAAGAATAAACGAGAGTACGTATCATAATTAATATAGCTAATCCAAAGTAACATAGAAATATTACGCGGAATATTTGATACGGCTAATGAATATGTAATTTATGCTCGTGAAATTTTTGCATAATATGGGTTATGTAATTTTCCTGAGTACACTGTTTAAAATTGATAAATATTCTTTAATAAGCGAGCGCCCGATATTAAATTGATGCAAGTAATTTATATCCGAGGAAACTCTTCTCTTCGTATGGTATTAAACTGATGAAAGTAATTTTGCGGGAGATTCTTTCTTCTCTACCCATATTAAATGGATAAAAGTAAATAATCGCTTTCAATGGGTCAAAATCATGTCGTTATTTGTTAGCGTCAACTACATCATACTTAATGTCATATAATAAAGCTTTTGCCGGTTATGCATCAATCTGTACCTTAAAGACGTGTATTCTATCATTGATCTACTAATGTTTCAGAGATATGAGCTAAAGAGAGCATTTCTACGGTAAAACTAACATGTCAGACCGCCATTGATACCCGGGCCTTTATCGAGATTCGATATTTATTCACCTTATCCACCAATATCTTTCGTTGCCTGACAACCGTGCGTTAACGAAAGCATTACGTATTTACGTTAATTTTCTTGCATGCGTAATGATGCGCGCAATATAAATTTTTCGCGCGCGATCGCGGTATTCACATATCACGTTGGAGATGCAATATGGCGATAACGTTTATATGCTAAATAACCGGCAATCTGCCGGCACATATCGTCGCGAACTGAAGGTGCGTCTCGCAACGGTCCGCTATTAATTACGCGGAGTAAGGGTACGGATGCGCGTTCAGTCTAATTGAGTATTCCGACGTATATACGTATGCATTATCTTCGTGCAAGGGAGATAGGACCCGCATGTTTCCTCGTCGCTTTTTCGCAGGTGGCCAATGAGCGGTTATCGAGTCCCACGGCTCCTGTTAAACGTCCCCTATTAAAAAGATGTATCCTGAGCCTAAACGCATGGCGTACACATTGTACGCGCGATCGCTTGTAATCGTATGTAATCGCATTTCAAGTGTTTCATAGCTGCTCACGGATATTGTGGAGAGACGCGACGTTGCAATCCTAACAATTGACAGTTAAGATACGTTAATCGTCGCGTTTGATCGGGGATCAAAGTACGTGCTTATATTAGTTTGTGTCGCAATCGAAAACATCTGGAGAGTTTTTGCAAGCAATTTATCAAAGACTGTTAAAACGAATTCATGGAATTTAAATTTATTTTAAAATAATATTAATTGAAGTGAATATTACTTATGACATTTTTACATTTCAATAACATATTTTGTTTTTACTTGATATAAAATACGAATTATGATTACGTATAAATGCAAATGCTAATAACATGCGCGATAGATAATCATAACATATTTTTACATTAAATTAACTATAAGAAACATTATGGCTTATATTAACATATAAAAATAATTTAATAGTCATTAGTATATCAACAAATGATATACATGATTAGTATACTTGCATAAAGTTTCAAGATTATTTCGAATAATCTAGATATGATTCAATATTTTTTCGAATGCTGTTAATTAGACTTATTAATATTTATATATTAATCTATTAATATATAATAAGTCAATAAATATGTATTATATTATATGTGTTGATTACATCAATATATAGTTACGTTCTAAAATTCTGTATAACGACTGTATCGAATAATAATTCCGAGTCTTGGCAGAATGTTGGCTGCAAATTGCATTTCGCGTCTGAGTCCCCTAAAGCGACATCAATTTTGCAAAAAATTGATGATACGAAATTGAATTTTCACGCGATTGTAATACATATTTTATCTACTTTAGTGAACATAATTGTTAGGTTATTAAACGGAAAATAAATTTATGTATTACCAGTTTTAAGCGTTATTAGCAACAAGTGTGAAACGCCCCGAGGACGAAGGTGCGTAATTGAAAGAGACAAATGCGAAACATACTGCGAAAACGCGTTGTAAGCCACGTGCACATTATCAGTAATAAGGAATGTGTTGCAAATTGTGATGGATAAATTTAAAAATAGAAACTTGTTGAATAAGATTCAAATACGTCGGAGACAAGTTCTATCAATAATGATTTTATTTACTGCATCATTCAATATTACTTGAAACTATTTAAATTATTTAAATGATTTAAGTTATTTATTGCAGCTTTGGCTATCATGTTTTTTGTCGATTATTTTATTGGCAGATTTTATTTTAAGATGACTTGAATTCAAACTTGAAAATGATATTACCTAGCTAAAACATTATATATTTAAACTATTATAAATAGAATTCCGAGCCTAATTTTAATATCATAGATTCGAAAAAATATTCGTCGTTTATATCGTATTTCTATTATTGCTAATAAATATGATAAATATAATTATTTTTTATGACATCGAAATCCAAACTTAATGAAATCATGACTTTGATAGCCACATGCTTGTTGAATTTAATTTTGAATATTATTTCATGAGCTGATTTACTTATTGAACATATATACTTATAGTTTATAGCATATCATTTATCGCTTGCTGATGTGCACGCGGCTTTACTCACGCGCATAACCGCACGGAGTGCATCGCGAAATGAAGCACGCCATTCGGAATAAATTTGCACGCGATTACATATAGTAGAGCGTGTTGTATATTCGTTATATATAAGATAGAAATGGTTGACGGTCGATTTGCCACGAGTGTCAAAGGTTTTAGTGTCAAGGACTGTCATCGTGAAGAAGCGAACGAATTTCGCAAAAGGCTCAGCCTCAAGTTTTATTTAATAAAATTGTACAGTTGATCGTGTTGAGATATTTAAATTAAGTACAATTGAGGCATATTATCGTATATAATTCGTTAACATTCTAGTGATTGTGGAAATATATATATATATATAGGAAATATATATATATATATATATATATATTTAAAATCTCACTTTTGCAAAAAGAAAGAGAGGAATGAAAAAAAAATCCTGATTCTCTTACGGAAGAAATCGGAAGGTGATATTAACAAGTGAATTTTCTTTCAATTATATTTTAATTTGGGACTTTAGCAAAATATTCGATGATGATAAAAAAAATTACAATTAAATTTGGCAAAACATCAGCAATTTCTTGTACGCCTTAACAATATGTTTTTAAATTTTTTAAATAACTTTAAATTATATTCGTAATCTTTTCTAAAACTGTTGCGATTACGAAATAAATTAAATCGAACAAAGAATACATTTTGAACACTCGATCATAATTGAAAATTATATTGTATTATCTTTATATTTTTCCAAGCAATATAATGTCAAATTCGTCTTCAGTTTTCTGTCAAACTTAAGACCGAACGTGAAACAATTATCATTCCCACCCAACCGAGAACTTCCGCGAAACTTTGCAATGCCAAAATCGCCATAAATTTAATAAGTTTACGCTTTAATTGCCGGTGTCACCGGGCGCTGAGAGAAAAAACCGTCGATAATTTTATGCGCCAGAGAGTATGCGTTACGCGACACCGCACGCGGAAAGGGGGAGAGAATAATTCGCGCGAATGTAACGCGGTTTTCCATGGTCGAGCAATCATTATTTTTCTGCGCGCGAACTCCCGAGGCCTTCGACCGGCCCCGAATAACGGCGTTTGTACTACCGCATTATATTTGCACATCAAACAAAAAATGCCGACGTGAGCCGGAGCAACTGAGATGATAATGCAACAATCTGTCATACATCATCGATCGTCGGTTGATACGCGACGTTTTAACTAAGCGTGCCACTCTCTAACAACGATTTGCGATACCGGTCTGCTCACCGATCGATTTGAATTGGTTTTGATGTTCCGCTCGAGCGTTTGCGCAATTAATCATCTTTATTACAATGCAGAAAAATCTTTCGATTGAAATTAGATAATCGAATCGACCGAACGTGCGCTTTCGCGCTCGCGTATGCGTAGTATTATTTGCTTTGGTTATATACATTTATTGACAGTAATCATTCGATCTAAGACCTTTTACTTAATAAGAAGGTGTTTTGTAATCTGTACAATTTCGCTTTCTAATACGATCTCATAATTTATGTGGTTTTACACATTATCTATCCTTTTTTTCGTCGCTCAAGTAGTTAATAGAAAATATTACTGCACAAACGTATCAAAAACTCCGTAGCTAAGAAGAATCGTAATCTTGGAAGGCATGATATATTTCTATTCATTATACATTATAAATTATCTTAATTCGAGAACTGACATTTTAAATATTTTTCAGCTGTATAAGCATTAAAAATAACCTAACTTATTCGAACTATGAGGATTAAGAAGAAACAGAACGAGTTAAAAAAATTTATGTTTTTCCGATAATAACACATTCTTTGTGTTTATATTTCATAGAGCTAATAAATCATCGAATTATTGTGTCATCATTAATATTACTGTGTCACTTACGTATTGGCATTTGCATTTTTATTAAACTATTAAAATAGAAAAAAGAATATAAACTTGTTTGTATGCGTGTAGTTTAACGTATGCGAGAGAGCACAGCAGAGTTGCAGGCCATCGCACGGTGAGAGGAAAACAACCTAATCTCAAATATCAATTACGTCGTATAAATCTGCGTAATAGAGAACGCAAGAAAGGTAAATTTAAATTACAAAATAATTGAAATAATCGCGCTGGAACGAGGATAAAAAATTGCATATGAGAGCGAATTGAGCAAATAATATCGCATAAGGAATAACGATTGACGATATTTTACATGATTCAAACTACAGAACTAATTGATCCATTAATCGAACGCGGTAATCTATTGCGGCGATCTCAATTTTCCAATTTTTCTGTTTGATCGCGTATGCATATGCGAGCACGTATATGCTCTTTAATAGGATAAAATAAAAGAAAATATCCATGGAAGAATTAATCTATTAAATACGTTACGTAAAAGAAATTGACTGTAACAAACAACCGGATTGTTTGTAAAAACTGTGACCTTATCGGTGATCTTCTAATTACGATCCGGTTTCATGAAGGACAAAAACAGATATCCGATAGATTAACATGATTATTAAAGTGCAGTCAACAAAATAAGTATTACCCACTTTTAATAATAAAGGTAAATTAATCTCTCTTTAAAAAACTATAGGTGTTTAAAAATACAATTACATATTCAAACAAAAACAAATTATCTTGTTCGCTGTCAGCGTCTCGTTCGTCAAAAAGCAATTCTCGAGGAAACCCGCGGTTAGAACGTTGGTTAGGTTGGTTAGGTTAATGCCCAATCCGTCGCGCCCATTCTCGATCGAGAAGGGCTCGAAACGTGAGCAGTGGGCTCGTAAAGTCGTAAACCGGTAGTTCGTAACCGGAAGTGATGCAGTTGGGTAAGTGGCATCTATCGATAGCCGGCAGTTAACGTGTATACCTCTTCGCGCCAGCAAGAGGTTCGAAGGAAACAAAGACTTTCGAGATCGGCAAACTGAGATATCAGCCCCGCAAATAACAGGGCGGTCTGCAAAAATTTTACAACCCTCGTCAGATTCTTTCGTTTCGAACTCTGGCTTGTCCCGTACCGCTCTCTTTTCGCGGATCGCGCCGGTTTCTTTCTTTACTTGTAAAAATTGAACATGACTTACGATTCAATGACTGTGCATTGGTTTTTCGCAAGTAATAATAATATTATTTTCAATGAGACGATAAATAGAATTTTAATAATCTAAATTGTGTGTGCGATTAAATACTTAAAATTATAAATCGTTTGGAAAAAATTAATAAAAAAATGTATTGTTACTCTTATACGAGGATAAAGTAACGAAAGATGCTTAAATTCTGATTTATTATATGTCGACAGTTGTTATCACGATCTAATTTATCTTCCTATTATAATTTTCACGTTTATTTTTGTTGTTCATGTGGTGTAATATAAAATAATGAATAACATAATAATAATCCGTTATGTTGGCATTGCCTTAACAAATCGATACATGGCGGTCTTTTTCCGCAAGTACATATTTCGTACGCGCGAGAAAATCGTTTCTTCCCAATACCAATCGTTCGCGTCATTAAATCTTGGAAAGAGCGGCGTCGCGGGTAATTAAAGAGATTTGCAGCGGCCGTTTTTCCAGAGCCACAAATAATTGCGTATGGCGTGAGAGAGTCGCGACACGATTGAGCGGCTCGGGAGAGAGAACGAGATTTCGAAATCGCGGAAATGGTAGATTAACCGCGAGCAAAACGTTCGAGATAACGCATCCGGATTGCGCTACAAATGGACGCGCGCGGTATGCACTCTCTGCATTTCTCCCGTGCGATTAATTACCGCGATTAATTCGATATGCGTCGCGAATCGTCATACGAGATTTTCGAAACGCTATTATGACATCAGGCACAAATGTCGTAATTCTTGAGTATGTTTCATGCCATTCCGAGAGATGACTGTATTTTTAATTTTTATGCATCATTTCAAGTCTCTTCGGTACACGATAACTTTTCTTTTATTAATTAATTTTGCACGAGAACAATATCACAATGAAATGACGTTAAACAATAATAAAATATAATTTTATTTATAAATTATCTTCACAAAACTAAATATTTTATGTTTCTTCTCGAAAAATATTGAAATTTCATCATATTTTATAATAAACCCTTAAATTTTTTTAATTTACATTATTTTTTATTAATATCACGAAGAGAATTTTTTTTGTCTAATATATATATATAAAATCACGTCTTGACTTGCAAGTAAAATCACATGCTTTAACCATTTTGATAAAGTTTCTACTCTAGAGAGAGATCTGCTCTATAGATGAAAGGTAACACAAGAATCTCGCTGCGAACACAGATGTGATCTTCAGCAGTTAGAGAGCTATTTATCCGGATCTGCAGCTACTTATTGCACGTAGTAATACCGTATCCAAGTTCCAATTCACATGCGGAGTAACACGCGAGAAGAACTAAAAATCCTTTCTCCACCCCGCTTTTTTATCATCGATAACGATTTCCTCGCGGTATTCCTCGATATTCGCCACGACGGACGCGGTGCGATTTCCATCCGATTCCAACCGATAATGCGCACCTTACGTCGATGGGTATTAGTACGTACCTGCGGGTTTCGCAGATCGCGAAACGGTAATACATCCCGCGCGAGATGTAGAAATTGTGGCGCGGCGGATTGTGCAGGACGAGGTCCGCGTGCAGATATCAGCCATGATGTGCCTCGTCAGTAGCGGGTCCGCTTATAATCGCTATTACCGCTTATTCCCCGCGATTACGTGTGACGATAATACGCGCTGCGGCAGTCTCGTGTAATTATACGCGACGACCGCAATGGGAAATGCCGCGGCGACGGAATATCTAACACAGGCGTCCGCTTAATAACAGGCGGATATAAAGTAGCGAATGCGAATATTAAATTCATTAAGAGGATGCGCGTTTTTCTGCTCCAGGAAAACATTCGTGAATCAGTAATTAGCTGATGTTCCGTTTTGTATAAAATTATAGCTACTTTTTATAATTATTCATAATATCCATTACATACACAATTACTGCTCAATTGGCAGCACTCATGAGGCACTCATGCGTAAAACTCAACATCGTCCGTTTAAATAGGGTGTGTCTAAGAGGAAACAAAATATAAAATATATTTCTTGTATTCATTAGAAAATGAGAGGAAAGGAAATGATCATCAAAGAAAAGAAGAACATTTCAATATTAATATAATGATAATTAATTTTACTCAATTTCCATATTTGAAGGATATCAAAGTGACATTTCATATTCCACACTACACGATAAATTGCCAAAATTTTTCATCGTAGCTAAATGCCTAAAGTTTTTTTTTTTTTTTTATTTCAAAGTAAAAATAATAAGTACTCCCTCCGTTTGTGGCGTCCATGACTAGCGTTCAAAGTGCATCGAGAGTGCACTATCGTCAATTTAAAGACGATGTGGCGGCGGTCACCAGAAGGATCAGTAGGATGCTTTTAGCCGGCGCAGGGACAAGTTATTTATTGTTGCTATCTCGGCGTCTCGCGAGGAAAGAGTCTACCACCGGTTCGTGGTAGTGCAGGTACAGGCGAGCTCTCAATCCTTCTCTTATTAAAACCTGCCCTCCCTATCAGAACTTATACCAAGCACTACGGCCAAGCGGTACAGTCACTCGTAGAAGTCGTGCAAATTTTCACAATTTTCTAGTCTTTCGAGTGAGAAGAAGGAAATGATTCCTTGTGTATACAAATTATATTTTTACGAAAAAGAATGCATAATTATTATTTTAAATATAATATCTTTTTATCTTTCTCTTATACACAATATGTGCCAGCAAAAGAAATATTTAATATCCTTATTTATGGATATATCAAAGTGAGAAATGGTTTTTTTTTGCTTATGTTAGTATCAGATGGTTTGAAAAATCGATTGTCGACTTGAGATATTCGAATGAATTATACTTTATTTAAAATGTTGTTTTATTTTCCATGATTGAAAATTTTAGCAAATTGTTTTATTAGAGTAAAAACTAATAACACAAAATATTAAGCATAATTTACTAATTGAGAAAATTTATGGACTTTTTATCAATTTCCTTATTTCCATATTAACAGTTTTACTATTTTACTAAGCTGTTAGTGATAAGTGATATTTGAATCATATATACACATTTTTTTTCTAATTACGTTATTTAACTAAAGCTTTTGTTATAACGCTCCCGCATAGTTGTGTCGCGATGAAATATGAAGATTAATATTAGCAGCATGATGTGACGGGATTGCGTCATATATATTACACAACAATTACATAACAAATGTAATGTCCTTGTTATGTCAACAATGTGTGTCCGGTGCATTAATTATGTCAATTAAAAATCAATTTAGATGAGATTTGCTCGAAATTGCTGCGCAATGTTTTGATAATATTTTGAACAGCGAAATTCATGCTCATCTCGTCGTACTAATGGAAATATGCAAGTAGATGTATTGAGATTCTCGTGGAGTATATTACATAAATTCCTTTCTAAATAGAAAGATAGAAATTTTCAAATTCTATTCGCGCATGTTTGCGAAGAAAGTGCGGTCATATTATATTTTTTGTGTAAATTGGAGATTTCATTTAATAAGATTTAACATAATAAATCCTGGGGAAAGTAGAAAACAATTCATTAATAATTATGCATTCGGCTCTTGGATAGAATGTGTGAGTTGAATTGAATAATATCTCTTATCACGGGAATAAATTGTAAGAGAAATATATAAATCAAGAAACATAAAAAATACTGAATATAGGGAAAAAATAACGAAAGTAACAAACAGCTCTGCTCGCGATTTATATAAATCAGAGTAGGCCAGAGAAGAAATTTTCAAGGACGACGGTTCTGGCGAACATCTCGCTTCGTAGCGAGAGACGAATGAGAATTCGATGGATTAAATGCGAAGACTATACCGCGAGAGCCATTACGCTAATGGGACGATCGAGAGCGGAGAGAGAGCTGGTCTCTATCAGCGTGCGGGAAGGACGAGGCGAGGTGGATCGCGCGAAGAGAGAAGAAAGAAGGGACGGACTCTCCGGTGCGGAGGAGACGTGACGGAGAACGCATTACTCATAATCTCACCGTAGGGCGAGGAGCTGATCCCGTGAAAAAAGCCGCAGCCCAATTATTCGTCCCGGTCCTCTCTCGACGCTCTCAGCAGACCACTTCTCTCCGTCGCTCCGACCTTATCGGCCCTCTTATTTGCAATGTTAATTTCCGCGCGAAAGCGCTCTAAGCAACTCGACGAAATTTCACGCGTTGTGCCGAGAGTAGGCCTCTTCTCTCTTAGCTTTTGGAAAGAAAAGACGGTATTCAAGAACGTGGATACCTCAAGGCATTTTATGAAACTTATCTAAATAATTTTGCCGCAACTTAAAAATTTTAATTTAAAATCTTAGTTGTTTCTATCTCGATATTAGTCACTGAAATTTTTATTGCGGTTTCTGCTCATATGAAAGTATTATGGAAAATCTCAAACCCTTTTTATATTAAAGAGATAAATTTAGTTATAAATATTTGACAATACGTTCCAGAGATAAAGAATTCCTCTGGATGCTCGCTAGTATTTATTCGACGTCACACATGCGGGAGATTCGCGTGTCGCGAACATCGTGATCGCGAATCGGATTTTTTCTTACGACGAGAAAGAGAGCGTTCCCGTGTTCGCTTTATCGTCCGGCACGGACATCCGTCCTCCTTGTAGTTGGCGCTCGCTTATCATTAGCGCTTATTGAGTTGCAATTAAGATTGTCGTCTCCGCGCGACTACCGTGCGTCTCTGCGTCACCGTCGATTCTATTTATCTTACGGGAAAACATACGTGGATGTACCACGTCCGCGCAATTATCGCGCTTATTTTCGTTAGCCGGTGAATCGCAGCGCGACGGGAATCATCAAGACGAGGGCAGTTAACCGCGACGCGAATTACTTCACCATCGCAACCAATATACGTAACTTTCTTTTCCGTGTCGGTGAAGCGATAAAACGAAGGGCTTGTAGGAACGATAAGCCATGAGGAGAACTGATGGAACAACTCTGAAGCGAGTTGGAAAATTTATTAATGAAATCTATAGTCCTATTCGTTGTGCATTAAAAAAATTTTTTTATTTTTTATCTTTTTTTTTTTTTGGTCTATATCTCATTAATATTATTCTTCATTTCTTTGATTGCTTATATAGCTTATTCTTGTGTGCCTTGGATTTTATTATAGATCGATGAAAGTAGCGGCAGAAACGATATTTCTAGCTGTACATGATTATATCGTTATTTACATCGTTGCTTATATGGATACGCAATTTTCTACTCTGTTGCTGACGGTAAGATATGAGTTAGCTCGTAAATTGGCTGCCGTCGGCAGCTTTGTTGCGATACTTCGCGAGTAATTAAGCGATCCGTGCGTGTTTGTTAAGATTTTTTTTTTTCGATGAAACGCTGCATCGGAAAGAAATAATATATACTTTTTGTATTGTGAATAAAAATATTGATAAATTAAAAAAAGAAATATATTTTTAATTTGCAGCTTTTATTTACAAGTTACAATATTTCTTAAATTTGAGTTGGTCTGCTTTAGAAATTATGAACAAGTAAATAATAAAAATTTGCGAGTAAATATTTATGAAAAAAATAAAAGGGTACTCTAAATATTCGTGTCATATATACTCATACGTATTATTGAGCGCAAATATTAAATAGTTTTATTATGCACTTTGCGTGCAGCTGTGAAAAAAGTAATTAGAGAATTTATCTAATCTATTTATTATATTCGCGTAGTTATTCAGCAAATAATATATTGTAGCTAAATCGTAAAGCAAGCTAAGAGATGAATATTGGGGACGTGATCCAAAGAATTACTTGTATAGAGGCAATTATTACATATTGAAGACCAGTCTTAAATTCACTGTTGCAGAAAGTAATTTTGTGATTATTTCCTCTCGATTAAATCTTATATTCGCATGGCACGATCTCATATAATTCGTATAACATACGCAAGCGCGATATAACTTGCTGCTCATGCGTAATTAAGTTGCGCCGATTATCATCTGAGGTTACGAATAATTGTTTAATTATCCGTACGTGATTAAATAGCACGTACGTACGATGTGTAGCATAATCGCAGATTGTTCTTCATTTCTCCCGCGATATTAATTAAGTTGCGGCGAGCGCGTTCCGCGGGCAGCATTCGACACAATTCTCTAATTACTCTCTAATAATGAAACGTCATACGTCGAAGACTGACGTGAGATGCATCTTGTGGAAACTTTATCTCCAACAAAATCGATTTCGGGAAATAGAATTCCAGATACGATCAATATAAAATAATGCTATATTTAACAGTTTCTCTTTTCTCTTCTAATTAAATGATTAAATTAGAATCAATGACATAATGACATAAGACATTAATATACTGATATATTTTTACGTACAGCCTACCTAAGAGGCCATAATCATTCATCATCATCAGTCACATATTTGTGTATTTTCATAAGCTGTAAGAGGAAGCAGTAATTTTAAATCATCCCACATATATCAAACGCATTTCTATAATCAAATACACCTTTAATGAAAATTGAGTTTAATTCTATTTAATCGCTCTCTGGTCGATTCAAACGCGCTTCAGTCAATCGCTCTATTATTCCAACATTCTACCAACCGTGTCGGACGGGTCATTATGATTATTTATATGCAAACGAGAGACGAGAGAGATCGGGGAAGGGAAAAGGATTTCCTGGGGGCTAGGACGATAAGTCGCAGCCGTTCAATCCGACGGATGACGACGAGGACGTTCGCGAGAGAGAGAGAGAGAGAGAGCCAGTCCTGGGTTAAGCAAATAAAATCCAATTAAGCCGATGAGCCTGCCCTCAGGCCCGGAAGGAAAGTCCTGATTGTAATGGAGCCTGTCGGCAGGCTAGTGCTCCATTACGCGCGATACCTTGTTATAAACGCAGTCAAATTAAACTCGCTGCCGCCGCCGCGACATGACGGACGTTTATTGCGGGCAAGAAATCCCCGAATAATCGCGAGGTAGGATCGTAAATCAGCGGGACGCGAATGTCAGATGTAGCGGCGTCGCTTGTTGTTGCTTCGATTAGCAACAAAGTGGCCCTCTCGGCTCCCTTTGTTTCTTTACTCGCGGGCGAGGAGGCCGGGAACGCGATGTGATTAATCGAGTTTTTATCGATGAAAACTTGTGACGCTCCTTTCTTCGCACAACTATGTAACATAGCATCAACGCGTCACATCGCGCGGCTCCTTCTATTCTGCCAGACCTTCGCCTATATAAAGACGTAAGGGGGTTATATCTGCGATCGGGTCGTTCATCAACGCTGACGCGTCACGCACGCACGGACGCATAGCGATCAAATCGCTTACGCATCATCAAAGTCGTTTAACCCTTTCAAGGTTGTTAGCATTGATAATCGCCTATATGACGCTAAGTCTATTCTAATCGTGCTGATCGGTGTTTGATGTCGTCAAATGTTTAGTTTGCGAAAAATGTGGAAAGAGGAGTGAGAGGAAGATATTTATATGTTGCTACGTTTCACGTTACTTTGAACATATTTGACAATTTTGAAAAATCGCTTTTTTTCCTCTTTAACGAACTGATAAAACACCAGAGTTTAAGCAATGACTCTTCTCATTTGACATATCTATTCGTTAATGAAAAAATGACATCTATATGGAAAATTTTTGGAAAATTTGGAATATAGAAGATAAATTTTTAATTTAGGTTTGCGTTAATGAACTAATTGTAAATAGTATGTGTAATTATAAGTGACAGAAAAACCTATCTGTGATTGAAAAAATGGTGATATATATATAAAATGCACAAAGTTTCATATTAAACATTGAATCCTACATTGTAGATTTTCTAGAAATTATCATTTCGAAAGTTTAATTATTTGATAGAGCATTGCTTTTCATTCGAAAGTTTAATTACTTGGTAACAAACCATACGAAGATAAAAAAGATTGAGAACTAGAAAGAATATATTTTCAACCCCTTATAATAATTCGATTACAATAAGCGGAAATATTGTCGCACTTCAAAAAGAAATATTTGTGCAACTGTCATTTTTTATCGTATTATATAATATATTATTCTCATCGTCGAGAGATTAAATACATCAATAATTGTTATGATTAACACATTCTATATCAAAGAGAATGTTTCTTAATGTTTTATATATTAATAGAAAATTCATAAATAAAGCAAAACGAAGAAAGTTATTTCGATATACATATATATTCGCATAAAATATTTTTTTAAAAAAAGCACTTATTCAACATTCGTGTGAAATCATTCTCGTTTCATCTCATCTCATCGTCATGCAACTAACCTTGATGCGTCGACAGGGTTATTTTGAGAGTGTTGTCCCTTCGTTCTCTTCCGCGTCTTCGAACTCGCTTTAGCGCGGGATTTCTCCTGGCACCTCTCGCACCTTATCTGCTCCTCACGTCCGTTTACCAGGGAAATCACCCGCGTCGTGGGGGATCGGTCCCCCGTGTCTGCCTCCCGGATGAGAACTCGCGCGGGCGCATAAACCCCGTGGGGTATACCGAAACGAAGAAGGGAAGAGAAGGGAGAAAGGAAGAAGAAAGAGAGAAAGGGAGAGGGAGTGATATGTAGGGGGAAAAAATAAGAAGAAAAATCGCGGTCGGTCGCGTCGCGTCCGCGCCGTAGCTTCTTCTTAAGTCGGAACGAGCGAGAGGCGTACGCCGCGGCTGCGCGAACCGGTGTGTGGGGCCGTTTCCAGCGACCGAGACGGAAGAGCCTCGAGAGAGAACGGGGTCCCCCTCTTCGCCGGGGAGAACTTTCGAATGGTGCGCGCGACTGTTCACCGACCCGGTGGAAACGACTCTCGTCCGGCTTCTCCCCGGCTTTACCGGGGCCTTTGAACCGCCCGCCCTCGTCGGTCGAACCGCCTTGTATGTGGAATGTCCGCCAATGAAGGTGTCCGGAGAACCTGCCAATCCAGAACGGTCTCGCACTTCTCCCCCGTTCATCTCTCGACCGGAGAAGGAGAAGAAACTCGATGTGCGAAAAGGAGAGATTGAAAGAATGAATGAGAGAGAGGGAGAAGGAATTGGGAGGGGGGGGGAGGGACGGAAAGGGGAGATAGAAGCCCAGATGGTGAAGCAGAAAGATGCGATTTCATGAGTATCAGCGCGCGAGTGCATGAGAGGGGAATGCAGGACGAAGGGTGGAAACGTCACTGCTTAAAATGGCAACTGGGTGCTTTGGAGAAGCAAGGTGGCTTTCACGATTTTATGAGCGATAACGATTGTACCGGTAACCATGTTAGACATGACGATAAGAATGTTTATCGTGGAGGTGGCATTATGGACGACAGAATGGTGGACGATGATATAAAATGATATAAAGAAGATAACGGACATGTGAATCGATAATTACTCATTCGTTTTATAGATGGACAATTATAGAGATACATCTGCATATAATTACTTCATGAGAATTTGCTAATCGTGTTTTATCGAATATTTTATTTTAATTTTATCAAGCTTCACATTAAATTTTTGCTAAAGCAAGGCCGTTTACACTAATGATAAAATAAAATTATAATCTATAAAAATTATTTTAATCTAATTTATATCAAGAATTCTTTAATTTATAATATTGATTCTTTTATGTAAGTAAATTTTATATACACTTTGTTTAGAAAAAATTAAAAATCTTAATTATGAAGTCTCATTACAAGTATAGAATTGATATTGGATATTTTATAGATAATAATACATAAATATATATGTATATATGCTTTTTCTTATTAGAGAGAGAGAGAGAGAGAGAGAGAGAGAGAGAGAGGAGAATAATATAAAAAATATAAATGATTCATATAAATTTATGTGATGCACCTTTTAGGCGCGTAAAGGTAGAACAGTAATAAAAATCGATCTGAAGATTCCAGGAGTCTAGACACATATCTCACACGCGCAGGCGAACACACATATACGTATTAGCGGACAATTCAAACGAGAAGCGAAGTAATTTTATTCATCTCTATGATAGACACTTCATTAAACAGTTTTAATGATTTGTAAACGTCACACTTTCTCGGGACCGGTATGTGGTAATGCGATACATGTATCACGCCGATAAATAACTTGACATAAAGATTATATAATATTCACCACGCGCGTACATCGAACTGTCCATTACAACATCATTCGATGATTCTCTCTTCCGGAAGAGAAAAGCGCGGGAACA
>NW_021848818.1:1613617-1628658 GCF_003651465.1 Formica exsecta | reverse complement strand
ACGCTCTTCTTCGAGAGACGCGTTCTTTCTGCAAGATCAAAATCAAGTAAATCAAAAATGTGTTAAATTAGTAATGTCGGCCCAAGTACAGAAATTCTTCAACGGTAACGAGCACGGGGTTCCCGACTGATAAACGATATGGACACGAGCGTATCGTGATTTATTTTTATACATAAAGCTAAGAAGGGGGAGGGGGGGGGGAGCAGAGTTATAAATGAGCTTGAGGCATTCGCGCAGATCCGACGCGTCGGCGAACCGAGGGAAGGAGCCGGTGAGAAACTTGAGCCTTCGTCGAAACTGCCGATCATCAGCACGTCCTGCTCGCTCGCGGATGCTTCATTAGCCACGCCTTGGACCGGCGGACGGTTAAGCTGATTTATCGCAGAAAATCCAGTTAGCGGGAATTCGTTCTCGTGCCGTGCAGCGTGCACGTAGCATCGCCGCCGTAGTCCTCCAGGGCGGAGAGCGATTTCTTTCGCGCTTTTTATCGCGGATCTTGAAGATTTCGGAATAATTTTCGCTCATTCTCCATCCCGGTGAAAATGGCTGAATCGAATTTACCGATGGTCTCGTATAGCGTTAAGCAATTTTACAACATGTTATTTATTTCTTTATTTATTGATTTTTCATTACGTGCAATCTCCTTTTTTTGGAATATCTCTTTGCGAATTAATCTTAGGATATAGTTGTAGTTTAAGATTACATAGGAATTCTTATTTTAATGTGAAAAATATTTAAATCTGGAAGAATAATATTTATTATATTGATCTATTATATTATTGATCTATTATATTGATCTATTGTAAATAATTAATATCATCCTCTTATGTTACGTTATTTTCATATATATAGCTCACAACCGTAAAGCACAACAATGAGAGATTATTTGTCGCAGATTAGAATACGAGTGCGGGATAATCTCATAATTCTCCGCTTGGTAGCAGTGATATTAAATTGCTAATAATTGTAGTTAGCTGAAATTGTAAATGTACAAATCGTTTCTCTCTCCGGGCGTTCCGGTGTTAACAGGCTCGTCGTTACGCCGCCGTATAACGTTAAGCGCGCACGACCGATGATCGGCGCGATTAAAGGCACACGAGATATCGATGATGTGGCGAAATAAGTAGCTCCGAGAGGATCATCGACCGTCCGTGTCTCGATAATTACGACTACCCCATGCCGCGAGCTTATCTTCGGGCTTCGGACGCCCGTCGTCCCTCTCTCTCTCCGCCCAGCCGCGCCCGCGTAGAGGGCCCCGCCGTTTATCCTCCGAAAGGCCCCGTCTGTATCTGATCTCGATGATCGATTGCCGCTACCGACTCTCGAAATTACATACGCTTAAACCGTGGCTACAAATAATTATCTCCCCGCGCTACTCTCGATCCCTCCCGCGCGATTCTCTAACCAGTGAGAGAGGCTACCATATACTCTATCTCGGTTATCTCTTAATCGCTCATTGTAAATAATAAATTATCGGTGCCGCGCGGGGCTGGTAAACATGTAAATTACGGCGGCGGATGACGCATGCCGGGAAGCTGTATAATTTCACCAATAGCTTTTCACTCGAGCGCATTATAAGCGCCACTTTCTCTGCGCGTAGCGCTCTGAATTTATGTAATTTCTTCATCTCGCGCGAGGTGCTCCTTAATTCTTCGTTCTGATCAGGAAATTATTATACTTAACGGAGAGTAGATATCGAGTCAGTCTCTAAAAATGAATATTATATATTAAGTCAATGCGCAGATAATTTGGCGTTTCGTCTAACACACGTTGCTTGAAATTTTATACGAATATTATGATTTTTCGCAGAAGCCAATTATTTGTATAAATATTTTTTATTGGCTTGTTTTTCTTAAGTTTATGTATTGAACGCAGACATCTATAAAATGTCGTTTATAAAATTTAAAGTGTAATTATTTAATGAGCAAGTTTTTAAATTCGTTTATTTGATGGGCAATTATGTTTAATGAGAAACTTCTTAAATTATTTCAATTAAATGCACATTTATATTATAGCATGACAAATATATTCGAAAATTGACAAAAATGTTCGAGATAAAGAATTCATTATTGTTATCTTTTGATGATTTTTATATCGCAATATTTATATCGAGAATACCTGCGGCGATAGAGGATGAAAATTATATTACAGGAAATTACACAACATCCTTTGATATATATATTATATAATATCTGCATCAAGAGTACTGCACATTTATTAAATTGCACGTAGTAAACGATCGTGATAATAACATGATAATAAATAAGATAAGACACAAATGCATGTCATTAAAGATATAAAAACGGTTGCCTGATGAGGTTGCAGGACGTCAAATCTTATCATAATTGCAAACCGAGTTATTTCTCCGGAGGTAAACTTTGTCATGTAACATCGTAACGCTGTTAAACTCTATCATACTTCTTCTTCCTTGTCTTAATTCTATATCTTAAGAAGAAAGGCATGATGACTATTTCATAAATGAAATCATGTGGCAGTTGCGAGAGAGCTCATTTGATCCTTAAAGTTCTGTATTATTCTAATCGGCCGTTCATTGTCAGATCTCCGAAGTCTCACGGATGTCAATCCTGTCGAGGTTTCGATCGAGAGATCGCGATCCGCGAGCGACGGTCACGGACGCGTCGTCCGTTCATTGTGATCTCGTTTATCACGGTGTTGTTCTTGTCGCCGTTGCCGCCGTCGTCTCTTTCTTCTTTCGATACGCAACGACCGCGAAGGGAAACGATTGCGTCACGATGATGTCATTAGCCGTGACCACGCCCCCTACGGCGCTACCCCCATTACGCCGAATCATCGGATGAGATCAAAGGATCGCGGACTCGATTGGGGGGAAGGGTAGTCGATTCCCAGTAACATCGTCGATTGAGAACCATCCGCAACCTTCTCCGAGATGCAAGAGCGTCCGGAATTAATTCGCGGACCTCCGGCCGCGTATAGTACGCGCTCGCCGACACCCACTGACCTTTATGAGTGCTTAATTAAATGAGGCTTTTTGCGCGCCGCTCTCAGTTCCTGACTCATGCGAACCTCGCCCCCTTTCAACTTATTATTATAATACTGCTGGGTAAGATCATAATTTAGCGAAATAGAAGATTGGAAAAACAGTAGAGGATTTTATCGATTCTGAGCATCGCTTAGATTCGATTAATAAGGTTAAAACTAACTGTATGTAATTTTTATTTCGTAGAAAATTATAATTTTTAATTAGAAAAAAACCGTGACAAATGAATAATAAATGAAATCGCGTGATTTAAAAATACTCAACATATTATAGATCGATTAAATAATAGTATATTTTGCTTAGAAGCCTTAAAATTCTAAATTCTATGCGTCACGAAATTGCACGGATAAAATGTTCTGTTTATTAAAGAGGGAAGATTAATATAACCTCTACTAATCTCTGATTTGCCTTCTTGTGCTTATTTCCTTATCACATTTTGATAGTGTTATCTTTCGTTTCTTATACATATATGTATATATATCAGTTCTATATTTGTACCTCGATATATCTTGGTTCGCTTTGTACTCCCTCTCATGGGCACCTTTTATGTCGCGAGAATCATTTCTCGGACTCGTTACGCGTCATCGGAAACGTTATTCTCTTTTCTCAATCATCGATCCCCGATCCCTTTTTTCCCTTAGCCACTGTGTGATTCTCACAGGGGCTTGACTGGCCGGCGAAGATATAGATATCGGGCGGGTATCCGCTACCAGGCGAAGGTATTGTACCGCGGAGGCGATGAAAAAGGGAGAAGAGGAGTCGAACGGCAAAAGAAGGAGCCCAGGGAATGACGTGGAAAGTGGCGGAAGAAAGGGGATCATCGATCGGCTCGGACGATCGATAAGCGACCCGGCTAACACTCATTAAGCCGGCTATTGTGCGGTGGCAACATCCGTTTGATTGGTTAATCTTCGCGGCCAATATCTCGATAGTCGATGAGACAATGAGACCGATTTCCGGATTCTTACTATATTTTCCACGGTATCTTTACGCTAAAAGATTACTAAAGAAGAGAATAAAAGAGAAATAAAGAAAGAGAAAAAGGAGAAGACGATAAAAACAGAATCTGAGGTCGATGGCACTTTCACAGAAAATTCATTCATGTTTTTTGTAAATTCACGGACAAAAGAGGCGAATATGAATTCAATATCTTTTTATTAAATATTTTAATATTAAAAATATATTTTACATAATATATATTAGTTTCCAAAATCTTAATTTGAATGATATTATGTTAGAAATATCTGTATGCAAATTAAAGAAAAAAATGTAAAAATTAGAATATTGAAATAAGGCAATTTTTAACATAAGTTATATGTAATTACTTACTTCAATCATTTACGTAATAATGTATATTACTCATATCGCGGAATAGTATAAACATTGTTTACTTGTAACTGTCTTAATTATCATTGCTTAATATTTAAAAATGCATAACTTTCAAATTTTATGCGTTAACATATAAATAACTGCAAATATTATTATTATTGTTAATTATTCTGCGCATTACTTATAGGCACTTATCTGCTCATTTTAAAGTCACATTTTCCTTCATTGCACACATTCTTTCATTCAATGATTTAATATTACCGTAAATTAGACAAGCGGCGTTTCCGCCTCACCTAAGTGCATATCCTGGATTTCTTTCTTGCCGGTTGTATCGCGTAGATTGAAAGGAAGAAGGTTTCAACCTAGGTCTTCCGGTCGATAGGTAGTAGTCTTGCATGAAAGAAACGAAAGATCTGACCATACGCTTCTACATCATACTTAGTGTCTGCTAATTGCATCAGAAAATTGTGTACTACTACACGAAAAGACATATAAGGAATGAAAAATTAAATAAAAGATTGATTAACACGTAGATCAAGATTTCTTCCAAATTTTTGTGCTTAAGAAATAAATATTTAATAAAAATATATATATAATGTCTACATAATATATAAATCAACTTGAATAATTTAAAGCACTGATAATTGGGAGAATAATTTTCTATCGTTTTTGTTAATCATGTAATATTATTATCCGCAAACAACTTTTTTTTAATCTGAAGAATCTTCAATCGCAAAACATAATTTTTACCAAACCGCAAACTCAGAGAATCGATAAAGACGAGAAAAATCACAGTAAAAACATCTGTGACGAATAATGGGTTAAATATCGCGGTCACCACATGTTACTTGAGCGCAAACGGGTTGTTAATTTTTTGCGCAACAAGCGATACGCGAGAATGATTCTTCCCTTAACGCAAAGCAAATGTGATCCCGGGTGTTTTGATTTATTTTTCGCATCTCGTTGTGTGCTCTTAAGCGTTTGTTCCGTTCGTTTTTGCGAACCGCTGCGCCAGATTCGTTTTTCTTGGCGGTCTCGCGGCGCGAAATCTGCGGTCGAGTTTCGGCGAAGAAGTCGAAGTCGGGGAATTGGCGCGAGTGCTTGCATGATCGAGCACCGAGGATCTTGTTAACGAGTCGAGGGAAGTAGTCTGCGGTTTCCCAAAGAAACTGGCCACGCTCGCTCCCTGTTTGTTTTAACAGGAAGAAGTCCGACAACCCGACCGGCCGAGCAGCTGCTTCCTGCCGATCTTTCCGTTTTTATCGATTTTCATTTGTACTGCAACAAAATTGTTGATTGCGAAGCGACGAAGACGCGTGGAAAAGGAATACGCACGCGACAAAGCACTCGCGAGATCGTGAAAGATAAAAACGTGCCGTCAAAAACACATCGCGATTTATAATCCTTTTTATGGATCGTTGCATTCGACTTGTAGAATAATATATGAATACGGTATTACGAATACTGCTTTCTAAAAATTGGATCGCCGTAGTTTTTCTTTCGGTATTCTCAGATCTTGCTACATTACATCATTGTTCCGTATCTCTACTATAAAAAGATAGAAAGTGTAGATAACGATGTTGTTCTCTCATCATCCTAGCTATACTTTTCCGGCGTGATTTTACGTAACACGAACACATTTACGCCTCTTAAAGATAGGTTGGAAGGAACTTTATATCCATCGATAGAGACCGATAATACTTCTTTCATGCAACGTGCTGATCTGCGCTTGAAATTTCACGAGTCTGGCTGGAAGCGCGAGTATAACTCCAATCGCGAACGAGTGCTGCCCGTAATGGCGATACACAATCGTTAATGGTGGCGAGAGTGGCGTTGCGCCCGGCGGTCGATTGTCAAATTATCGATAATATCCCTAAACCAACAAGATCATGCGCCGGTGCCCGCGCATCGCGCGAGAGCGATACGGATCGAAATCGGGCGAAACCGCAAGCGCAGATTATTACTCGGCGATGGCGCGACCCGCAGCAACACGAAACACGACGGCCGACACTCGCCTTCGCGCACACCTATACGGACTTTCATCGGGCCCCAGCCCCGCACACCTGCACACGTTGCATCCCAGGGTCGGTTGCAGACTCGAATCGATCTGATCAATCCGCCATAAGCTAACTCGCATCAAATTACATGAATGTAAAACATATTTTTTGAGCAGTATATAAAACTTTGTTATTAAAATATAAATTGTACAATAATTTTACGAAAAATAAAAAAAAAGAAGTAATTTCTTATGAGTAATCATTTGAATACTAAGGAGAATTAATCATGAATCAACAGCGTATCAATTTGATATGAAAGAGAAAAATATGAATCGCTTTATATATTGTAAGAAAGCAATGTCAAAGATATTATTATGTATTTTATTTGTGAATAAAAAGTTGTATGTATATAGGTAAACAAAAACAGAGATAGAATAATATTAGCCAAGTTTGAAGCTAACCCGGCCCTGTCGCCGTGTAACAGACGCGTACACAGATATACACACGCACATAAACATGCAGGTATTCACGCACATATGATACATGGTGGTATGGACGATCAAAAGTCACGACGTGGCGTTCAGCAAATCGATAGAATAGTCCGCTTGTGGTCAAAACGTTTCTACAGGCGCGAGATGTGATTCTGCTCGATCAACGACGATCATCAGACCCGTCGACACCGATCCCCCGACTCGATAACGTTACCGAGTCGACGAATGGGCGTACCTCCGGTGCCGGAGGTAATAAGGATCGAAGCGTCCATGATAGATTCGCAACCGGGATCTTCTCGATGTAACTGAAAATGATACCGGTACGCATGGATAATATGCTAAATGGAGAATGGGTGAATAGTTTGACGTAAGGACGTTGTATGCCTTCGGTGATACTGAATATACTTTGTAAATGGAGATTTATATATATTATTTATACGCGAATGCGTGTGTGACATGATGATAATAAATAATTAATAATTTGAAGATAGTTGAGTTTGAAAAAAGAGCACATAGTTTTTTTAGTTAGTGCGATCAGTTAGTCATTGATTCATTAATATTTGGATATTTTAATATCATTAAATTAATAATCTTATAAAACTATGTAGACACAGCGATATGCAGGATACACAAGCAAAGAAGAATATAATGATTTTTTTCTAAAAAATCAAATGATACATCATCGATAATAATTGGATTACAAAGGAATGTAAGAATCAAATCTTTGGAAATAATTCTTCAATTAATTCCAATTTGAATTTATTTTCATGGATATCAAATTTAAATTTTAATCGTATTATTAAACAACTTACAGGCTCTAAAAATCTGATAAAAAATATTAAATTCTTTTAAATATTCCATTTTCACAAACGCAAAGTATGACGTGGAATCGTTGTTATCTCTCGATAGAAGACTCTATTTAAATATCAAACAGACATAAAACGCGCGATATCATCTTAAACCGCATCTTCTATTTTCGTTTCTTGCCTCGTGAATGAGTGAATTACGGTCCCGAACACAATCTTCTCTCGATTCTCTTCGTTCGCAGTCTGTTCTGATTGCCCGATCGCTCGTATCAAGTTCTTCCTTTCTTTCTCTCTTTCTCCTCCCTCACTCTACCGTGCGACTGTTGACTTGCAAACCGAATTAATTCCAACGTTCAATTCCACGAATCAACGTAACTCGTAACACGTGACTGGCTGGCACGCGTAGTCGATCAATGACTTTGCCGGATGAGAGCGATTAGTCGACATTTCCGCACATGTTTCATATAGTTCTCTGCAGTATTATTTACGTAACGAATTAACTTAACAAATGGCGATGCATGTAGCGTATTAATGAAACAAATTTTTTATGAGAAAGAGAGAAAAATTTATTTTTTTTATCTTTTAAACATATAAATTCTATAGTTAAATTTGCTGATCAATTTTGAGGCATCAGCAGAAAAAAATGCAAATAAGCCATTTTAATTTATTTGCCTTCTCTCTCTATCATTTTTTTAAATTAATATTTTCTCATATTGAACTGCAATTACTGTAAAAAATGGCTAATTGCGAGAGAGCGAAAGAGATTAAAGTTATCCGGATATGTCCTTATTCCTCGGTCATTTATCGTTAATTACGATCATTGGAACAGATGTTGACATTAAGATGTGTATATATACTGTTTATATATATGTTACTATATACTATATATCAGATAATATATCATATTTCTTCATAAGTTTTGCGATATAATTTTCCACTTCGAGGAAACGATGAAAGCAATTTGTTTAATGATCTGTGGAAGAGTCTTTTCTTCCAGGAAGGTCGTTTGTTTGCCTGTATCTTTATCAATTTTTCCGTCGGTGATTTCTCGTGCGCGGACCACCCACGCGAGTTCTCCACTTTCCTTGATGTCCCTTAATAATAGGACTGGCGCAAAGGCGCGGAAACCAGAGCGGGAATTCCGAAGAAACCGAGATTCGCGGTCCTTATTAGTCTTGGGAAGCGGTTGCGGTCTCGGCAAAGGCGACAGGAAGCAACGCCGAATCCGCTTTGCGGTTCTTTTGCCTCTGACAAATTGAACGAGTGCCCGCGTAAATGATCTGTCGTTTGACTTTATCAAATTTATAATAACTAGGCGGAAGATAATAAGATAGAATTTCCTGTTTTAAGGCAGCTTTATTATCGTATACGATTATTATAATGATAATTATAGTTCTTCATAAAATCTCAATATTCTCAAAAATAATGAATGAGATGATGAAATGATATGCAATGCTTATTTAATAAAGCATGTTATATATTATCAGATATAAAATTACGGGACATAGATTCATTAGTAGGCAAACTATTGGAGTGTGTATAACAATAAAATTTATAAGAAATCTCAAGTTTTTCAAATTTAATATAATTTTATAAAAGAATTCAAAAAATTCACAAGATTTTATTTTATATATCAATCCTTGCCGTCGAGTATTTAAAAATCTACATTTTCGTATCAAAATGTATTTTCGATTTTTTTATTATTTCTCACCCACTTTTCGCAGTATACATATTTACGAACTGAAGAATTTATGTAACGTGGCACAACATGAGAAATAAACACGAGTTTTCAAATATTGTTGCGACTACAGGGAAAAATGCAGAAGAAAATTATGGTTGAAATTGCTTACGAGGGGACTTTCTCTCTCGATCGTCATAATAAAGATCTCACAATCAAAAATAATAACCCAACCTTTGTTTCCCTCAGGCCGTTTCTTTTCTAGTTTCTAAGGAAACTCCAAGGAAACGACCGGAAGTTCGAACCTACCAATCGCATATACCTATTCTTATATATTATATATTATAAATTTTAAGTAGTTCACTTTTTATATAAAGTATACATCTGTAGATTAATCGCTTTGATTAGATTCTTAATACAATACTTACAAGCAAAATATATAAGTTGATCCAAATTAATTTATTTTGCTTGATACCATTTAATTAAAAAATTAAAAAAAAAGTTACAAGTCGGTAATATTAAATTTTACATTTAGAATTTAAGTTTTTGAAAACTGCTATTTGTAGCAATTTTAATTCATTTCTATATAATGTCCTTCAATTAATTCATAAAAAATCACAAAAATGATGAAGATTGTTATATATACATATAATAATTCCTTTAATTGTTTTACAAAGAACTAAATTTCCAGCTTATTTGAAGAACTTCTTAAAGGAAGGTAATAAAAAATAATAACGCAAAGAATGTTGATTGCGATGAAGCATCGTAATATGACTTTCAAGTGGCGCTCTAAAAAGGTAGACAGGTAGATGCTGCGATCGGCGCGGATCTTGAACAAACACGCGGCGACTGATACGCCGGATCTCTTACAAGTCCCTCGCATAGTAGGTGCATTCTCGACGTATCCTCCAAGGTACGCGTGCATGCCTGTATTAGTGGGAGTTTATCGCGGCGGAGACGAGCCGATGATGACGTTGCGAGTTTGGTCGCCGAGTCAGTCCGATTCTCCTCTCCTACCAATTTCACGGCAGGTTAACCGCCACCACGGTAGGACAATGTTTTATCCACCTCGTATAATACGCATTACGCACGATGCGTGTCGCATCATCGGCTCTTTCTCTCTTTCTCTTTCTCTCTTTCGGGCCTGGCGCGGTTACGCTTATTTGTATTTTTAATAAGTTCATTTCGTGTCCGCAGCCGACGTCGGCGCGGCTTTCTTTTTTCTGCAAGTAACGCAACTTTCGACCCACAAAATGAAAAAGATAGTCATTTGTGTTCTCGTTTGTTAAAGAACGATCTAATTAGTTTCTGGACCTCGCGTGGCTTTCGAAATATCTCAGATATTATCACTCTTGTTGACTTTTAACGGTACGAGAAGAGAGATGCATTCCAGATACTAAATTAGACAGAGCATTTCGTCGATTGATCATTTTTTATTGCATTTTGGGTCAGATTAATGATACATTAATGACATGCATTTTCTTTTTACAAACGTATATACGCGTCGTATTAAATACTTCTGTTACACAAAGTACGATCGAAGTAACATATGCTAATTAATTAAATTATCTTAATGCTTTGATTCTCCTATAGCATCTCTAATTTATATACGCGTTTCTTACATTAGGTGAGAATCTCCTTGAGAATCGAATTCTCGTATTCGTCGATTATGATTATGGTCGCGAAAATCTCGCCGATTCCGCCGTATTGCCACTGTACTTATAATTAGCGGTAATCTTATCTTTTACTGAACTTCGAAAAAGCGTGGAATTTCTTTTCACTTATCTTTATTATTGACGCGCGTTCGTTGCATACCGTGTTAAAGTCGACTTTACACGATCTGCATTTCAGCAAATATTTTCAAATCAGGTCAGTCGCGATATCGCGGATTAATTAATTGCATTTGCTTCGAGAATCACTTGTCAATTCATACAATAAGCTAAGTTAAAATTACATAAAATTTAATATTTCGATTTTAAATGATCATCTCTTTCATGCAGATGTCTTTCTTTTATTTCGCGCGGTCTCCGTCTTTAGAATTTTCCGGTGCAAATTCGCCTTAAGACTCGTTTGTACGACGCTTGCATTATACGTATCTCGCGGCTCGATAATGTTAATTATATTTAACGATGTGATAATTATACGCGAAGTCTCGGAGTGCGCAGACGTTCGATCGTGAGCGGGACATTTTTTTCATACTTATCGTAAGGCATAACGCTCGTCGGCTCGCTGTCACGAGATTATCACGTTCGTAAAAGTTAATGCCTTGTTCCGAGAGTGCATGCCTTTTCTTTTCCGTATTCTTTACTACGGCGCAATTATCTTGTTACGGCCGATTTCAACTATTATCACGAACTTTTGTTATCGTTTGTTCACTTGTAATTGTTGTCAATATGTTGAAATATCACATTCAATTTAAGTAAGTCTTATTTGCAAATGTGTCATGTGTTTCAAATTTTATAGCATTGCAAATGTATTTCTATTTTTACGGCATTAATCGGAAATATGAAAAATATTCAATAGTTATAGAACAAAATTACAGTATGTTGGAAACGAACGACTGTCAATAAGATATTTAAAAAAATTACTGCTACTTTTAAATTATATTAATGTTGATTATAGTTGGCGTATTACATTTGGTCTTAAAGAGCTAATAGCTTATTAAAAGCATATCTCTGACCAAGGCTGGAAGATGAAGGCTTATTTTATTGATATTCTTTGCTCTCTCTCTCTCTTTATGCTAGTATAAAAATTATATAAAAAGCGCGCTTATCCTTATATAAAAACTCATTTATATGTATATCTGATATTATTGGAAATGAAAAGACATTTTTATTCGCAAATGCTCAATATATCAAATTAGTAGAACTATTATCAGACAATTGTCGCACCCGATGGATGCAGGCAACCCGACTGCAATTCTTCGGGTCGGGGATCGAGAGCATCGTTACCACGCATCGCTCGAACGTTTCGTTCGCCGATCGTCGATCGATGATACTTTTGCCGAATCATTTTCGACGCCTAATTCCCCAATTTGAATTTGCGCGCGCATGCGCACGAAATCACCCTATTTCTCTCCCGACACACATCCCAGCAATCAAGCGGAAATGGACGCTCGATCGCCCGATCTCTTCGCGATTCCTTCTTTCCTTCTTGTTGCGATATCACCCTCCGCCGTTTTGTCTCTCTCTCTCTCTCTCTTTCTCTCATCCTGCCCGCATATATGCATTGTTCTCTGTCTCGGGCTCGACCCACAAGCAGGCCCGATCATCTCTAGAGAAGTGTATGGGATGATACACAACTCTGTAGACAAAAATAATCAAGTGTGATTGCTCGTAATGACGGGACTAAGTTATCCAGCTTAACAAATGATAGTCCTGCGAACGGAGGGAATGAGAGGGGTAGGAATGAAGATCGCGAGAGGGAGGGAGAATGGCGTTTGCAACCTCCTCGGGCCAGATCGGTAATCGATCCGATCCGCATGGAAAACGACCCCGAGATACGCGGGTTTCTTATTAATAAGCAGCCGCTTCCTTTCGGGTCTCCGACGATTTCGTACCATCACGTCCCTGGATCTAAACGTCGCCTTCGGAACCACGACAGACGGGTCCCTCTCTCAAGTCCCAAGAATATTCCTTCCTTTTTCTTCCCTTGTTTCTGATTTCCTTCGTCGTCGAAAATCGCGATCGCATCTGACAATTACAGAAATCTTACGCGATATATATTTACTTGAGAATAAAAATTGTTACACTGTGACCGTGTGTTGCAAAAATTTTCATTCATAATGCGTCGCTTGTGTAAATGCAAAAGTGACAAATAATAGGAGACGCAAATTTAAATCGTGCTATATGTAAATCGGTGAATCGGCTTATACACAATGCCAAAGAGCATCTCTAGAAACACAGAAAATTATCCACTTCCGCAATTTTCGCACCTCTCCGCTTATTATGCTAGATTCAGTTCTCAAAGACGGAAGACTTTGTAAGTCTGTTTAAGAGAACATGGGGACAAGGGAAGGAAGACGAAGAGGATGTAGCTGTAGGAGTAACAGGCGGCTACCGTCTACGGCGGTCTTAATGAAGGAGAACAGAGGGCGTGCTCGGGTGCACCGGCCAGTAAGCAATGTATTCAAACCTGTAATTATGTAGCTCGCTATACATCTCGTCCATAACGGTTATTAACAGGGATCTGACGTCTTTCGCCCCCTCCCCTCCCCTTCCTATCTCTCTCCCCTCGCTCTTTATTTTCCTCTTTTCCTTGCTGGCGCTTTTTTATCGTTCTACTTCGTTGCGCTTGCGGGACATTGGCTTCGCGTCGCGTTTAAACGTCCGCCACCACGTCGCGACTCGTCGATTTTCGATTAGGAAACTCGGGCGAACTTGGCTGTGCAGATTTATAACGTCCGCGATTAGCGCGTTGACTTGCCTTATATACGTGGCTATAGCGATATCAATGGATCCGATCTTCCGCTCGGATAGAAAAAAATGTGGAAATCGCGATGCGACGAAGACTACGCCGTTGGAAAAGAAACGATTGCGTAGAAAAGATACAGATTTAACGTTTCGCGAATAAAGAAATGGACAAACAAATAATAACCGTGAGTGATAATCCTGGAGAAAAGCAAAATAATCTTTAAACTGCAAAAGAATGAGAAATAGAAAGAAATATTATCATTTTGAGAATTATCTTTTTTAATATTTCTAATAGATTGAGATATCAACAGACGTTACAGCTTACTTAAAAGATTTCATTTTACTGGATAAAAATACGCGAAATAATTGATCGATAATTTAATATTGAATATAAATTATACAATATTAAAATAATCGTGATAAGAGCTTTTTACATTTTAACCAGTATATGCGGGACAACACCTGTTATATTATACATCGCAGTGTTTTCCTAATACACGTGCGCCTAATCGTATGACAGGAAACGAGCTACACCCGCCATCCACCTGTATACGGAACAAATTTATACAAAGTGTTCTAGGCTTAACGTGTATTTTCTTTTTTTATTTATATACTATTTCGATACATCGCAGTGTTTTCCTAATACACGTGCGCCTAATCGTATGACAGGAAACGAGCTACACCCGCCATCCACCTGTATACGGAACAAATTTATACAAAGTGTTCTAGGCTTAACGTGTATTTTCTTTTATTTATATACTATTTCGTAGATTTGTAAACGATCTTTCCTAAGCGAGAATGTCTTGAAACTTTATCTTTATAATGTATTTTAATTTAATCATTAATAATTTTTTAATTATATATACATATTTTTATTTTTTTTTTTTTTGCAATGATACTCTAGGGTGTTATCTGTTTCAATAAATCTGTTAAAATAAAAGAAAGAGAAAAGAAAAAGGTGAAAATAACAGTCTATAAAAATACGATAAAGCAAAATGAACCGAACGCGATGATTTACGCGAGAAATCGTAGAGAAAAAACATGCCCTGGTAAAAGAACATCGCCGAATAAATCTTGGGTAAAAGCACATCTTGGCCGATTTTGCGTCCGATAATAAATGCTCAATATTACGTTATTAGGCGGTCGACGAGCGCATAATTTTATCCGCAGTGATGATTTACGGTCAATCAGGATCGCGTTAAGGCCTGTTATAAACTATGGAGCGGTGACAATTGGCGGTCGCGAGCAAAGCGGGTTCGGTAACGAGTCTCGTCGCCAATTAGTTCGCTAGGGACATTGTGCCTCGACG
>NW_021848818.1:1592913-1599752 GCF_003651465.1 Formica exsecta | reverse complement strand
AAAGAAAGAGAAAAGAAAAACGTGAAAATAACAGTCTATAAAAATACGATAAAGCAAAATGAACCGAACGCGATGATTTACGCGAGAAATCGTAGAGAAAAAACATGCCCTGGTAAAAGAACATCGCCGAATAAATCTTGGGTAAAAGCACATCTTGGCCGATTTTGCGTCCGATAATAAATGCTCAATATTACGTTATTAGGCGGTCGACGAGCGCATAATTTTATCCGCAGTGATGATTTACGGTCAATCAGGATCGCGTTAAGGCCTGTTATAAACTATGGAGCGGTGACAATTGACGGTCGAGCAAAGCGGGTTCGGTAACGAGTCTCGTCGCCAATTAGTTCGCGAGGGACATTGTGCCTCGACGAAAAGAAACTCTAGTACTTGATGCAGCAGGTCGTAAGATAAATAATAATAAAGATGATAAATTTTCGTCGCGCGTAAGCAACATTGTAGCAAGCTCCAACGATATTCTTCGTCGATGGAACACCGTCATTATGGACGATCGCGTTACCTTATGGAATTTATCGGCTACAAGCGGTTCGTAAATGGTGCAATTAATTATTAGCGAGATGTGCGTTGTAATCTGTAATGCGTGCGTTTGTCCGTAATAAGGCTCCTGCGCTCCTTAATATGAGATATTGAGTTGGTTGAAGACAGATAGGTGTGATATATGTGGAAAGAGTCACTATATTTCGTATTATCAAAGAATCTTGAGAGTAATAATAATATAGATAAGAATATCAGTAAAACCACAAAAAGTAAAACCACGTTTGTGTAAAAACATGTCTTACATATGCATTAAAAAATAAAAAAGTTTTCATATGTTGAGTAAGACAAATGGATGTGTTTAGTCTTCTACTATATTTTGATTTATATATTAAGGAAATCGTTAACGCACAAATAAATAATTTTTGAAGTTACATGAGATATCGATATATATTCACTCCTACCTGCGCGCATACAAATACCAAATTTTTTTCGAAACAGATTTCGAACTTTCGCAAACCTGAGCTAAGCGCCAATTAGTCTTTTAAATATGATAATGTACATTTTTGCATATATGTGTGAACATGAGAAAAGATGATTTGTAAAATATAAAATATCACACAAGTGATATAATTTACTTACGATGTTTAATGTTTAATGCATTTATGCAAATTGCTGGGAACGAATTTATGTACTTGTTTATATACTTCGAATTATGACGTTGTGTTTCAATATTTTATTGTATATTATTTATTTTAAAAACAGTAAATTACAAACGAATCATAAATCAATAATCTGACGAAAGGATAGTACACATGTTATCTTTTCAGCTAAGTACTACATATAATTTTATGATCTGGCTTTTTCTAAGAGAATAGTAAATTCTTAAATAGGATATTGAAATTTTTCCTAATCTTATATTATCTGTGAAATATATTCTTATATTATACTTTTAAAAAATCTAACAGTTTACAATTTTTGTTTTATTTTAACTATTCTAATTTAATGTATCAATTTTTTCTGTGGCCTAATAATTGGAAATTTTTATTAAAATTTTTGATGGAATAATACTAATCATTAAACGCGATATAAAACAAATATTTTGTTCGTATATATAGCGAATGATTTAAGAGACTGTTCGCAAATCCCAAGATCGCGGAGACGTTTTGGCGAGGTCGCAAATTTGGTCCTCTGGCCGGCTAATGATGGCCGAGGACGCACGATGAAGAAACCGGGACCGGAAATCGCGGCCAACTAATTTCACGATATAAAAAGAAGGCCGGAGTTAGCCTGCCCAAAGTAGACAAAGAACAGCCGACCTGTCATCCGCCGTTAATCTAATGTTCCTCAGTGTGAGTGCGGATTCATTGAAGAGTGGCGAGGAAATGAGAATCGGTTCTGGTTTCTGACCTCACGTTTGAGAATCTAAAGAGTGTATATTGATGTTATAAAGTATGAATGAGCATAATTCGTATTGTGAAATCAATTTTATGAAAATAAAATATTCTATCTACATTATTTTATATTATAAATTAATTTTAAAAAAAATTATCTTTCTCTTAATGAAAATTTAGCGAAAAATATAGCATTCATAACACTCTGTTGTCATTTATATAGTTTTTCTTAAACAATATATGTTTATATACATATGATGACTATATGACAATTTAAAATTCTTCAAATGATTAAGATCAGAAAAAAACCCAAGATTCATAATGATATCATTTTTATCATAACCATATACACCTCATGTGTTTTCTGATATCTCTTTTTCCCTTGATTATTCTTCGTAGGCGATACATTATAATTCGTTCTCTTAAACTTCGGAGTGTTTTATGTATTACGTATAAACGCACGAGAGGATAATGTGGAGCGGAGATAATTGCTTTTTATCATTTTTTTTTCTTTTTATTGCTCTCTGACTATAGTCGGACGCAAAGTCGGCGCAAAAAACAGGCAGTTACCTAATGAACGGCAATTGAGTGGCGACCAATTACAGGAGGGTCCGGGCCAGTGCATAAGATGCAATCGTCCAATGAGCACTGTTCAGCATCTCTGCTCTTTCGGCGTCTCCTTCTTCTGGCGTCATCGTTGCCTCGCGCAACTTCTCTCACGACACAAAGGGAAAGGAAAGAGAAAAAGAAAGAAGCACGTGTCCTTCTCGTTTCGTTTGCCGGACGTGGTCGGCATTAGAGCGAGAGCGGTACCGGAAATTATCGGTCTTCCGATAGAAGGATTGAAAGAGTTGCGGGACGCGAAAGTATCGGGAAGATACAGAAATACGAGATCCTGTTTAAAAAAAAAAGTTGGATTTTTAACAACAATCTAAAAAAACTATGATATTTAGAAATTTCAGGAATTAAAGATTCAGAATTAAAGAAATTGGATTTCCTATCTCCATTTTATCTTTTATAATCAATAATATTTTTTTAATTCTTACAATTTACATTTATCTAAAAAATTGTATCATTTTGCTGCTTGCTCTGAGCTCAATTTAATGGACGTTAAATTGATCGTGATATCACATATAATTGATGCTAGGCTTCTATATCTGGATTTGTCCTTGATTGTCTGTCCGAGCGAATAATAATCATAATCCAATAATGAGACAAACGTTGATTGCCTTTTTTCGTGCTTTATAACAATTGAATCGCGCGGCTTGTAAACTAGCGATAGCTTTTATCGCGTCTATCAATCGAGGGGAAATTCGTGAAGAGAGGGAATATTCTGTTTAGCCCTAGATGCTTATCATAGGCAATGCGAAAATAATTATTTTAACGGGAACAATTGTATTTTGTGAAACTTCAAAGGATAGCAATAGTCGCTTTGTCATTATTTTTAAATACATGTTTGTACAGAATGATTCATTTCTTTAGATTTACGTGTCTTGACACATATTATATTTTATTGTATTTTTTTTTTTTTTTAATGTTCGCGTCGCGCTCAAACTAAAAATTATTAATTTCTTGCGTGGCGAGAAAAAATCTATGGAAAAAAATTATCGTCACATAAACGACTTTATCTATCTTTACGACCACAATACACTCGCGAGCGAAGAAATCTGTGAGTCAGCGGCGGAGAGAGTATAACCGGCTCAAAAAAAGATTGGGCCACCGAGAAAAGTCGAGTCACTAATGGCGTTAATTCTTCAACGCGTGATAGCTTGATAGGCGTCTCCGATATCTCGTTTCGTGGGGTGCACGGAACGGGGAGTCAAAGAGAGCGCGGGCTGGGTCACGAAAACCATCAACTGACCATTGTCCTCCGAGTGTTCCTTCGTGAAACGCCATTGTGGCGCTCGCAGAGCCGGCAAAAACAGCGTCGAGCTGCCAACGCGTCTCATTTTGTTAACATCTCTATTTTTAAAACGATCTCGTCGAAACACACGCTTTAGTAACGAATGAAAAGCTACTGTGAACTCAACAATCCCCGCCGATCCGCGTCGAATTCGTATTATACAAAGCGTACCGTAAAACACAGACACGGTTTAGGTATCGTGATTCATAGATTGTTCCACGAAAACGGGGCATATAATTTCACACAACTTGAATTCTGAACAAAGAATGAAAGGAACAAAATGCGATTACATATGATAAAATAAAATTGCTAATGAGACTCACAAAGGCAAAACTGTTAACGATTAGCTATATTGAAATATTTTTTAAACTAAAATCCATTTCTTTATAAATTCTCGAGATTATTTGAAGAGAACATAGTTGAAACGGTGTTCAACGAAATATTTATTATATTCGTACAGAGAATTATGTAGCAATAATACCGATGCTTAAATTTATATTTATCGCCAATCATAACGCTATTCCGCGTTCATTTGTAGAGAAAAGACTGTGTTTGCCGCACGATCGTAAATTTTTTCTCTTCAATTAAGGAGCTTGCATGTCAAAAGCACGTATGTTCAATCGCGCATCACGAACTAAAAGTCGTAATTTACGACAACTCGGGACATATGCGGACGCCGCAATTACGGTATCGCGCGTTGACGATTTTGTTGACTGCGCAACAGTCGAGGGATACGCTAACAAAGTAAGCGACGTGTTCACGTCCTTACGTGCATTAGTTACATGTATTTATGTGTGCGCGCGTATGCACCATATGGGTTTGTATGCAAACCTGTGCGCGTTCATGGCCGCGACGACCATTAGACGAGAAGTAATAATGTTTAATTGTATTTTACGACATTTCTGTTTTGCTGTTAATTGTGATTGCCGGTCGTCGAACATGGCGGCTCTGTTTTAGCATACATAGCGTTACCGCTTACGATAAGTCGATCCCTTCGCGTTTGTAGCTAATAGAACGCGAACGGTCGCACGATCGTTTGTCGCACTCCTTTTTTACGGTATTTTACATTTGCAGCATATTCTTAATCTATGAATCCGTATTCGATGGATCGCGGATTGTCAATTAAACAGGCCTCAGAAAAATCTATATTAGAGTCCATTTTTATAGGAAGTGAAAAAAAGCTACTAACAATAAGTATAACGTTCTATTCATATTTAATATAAAACATCATTTTCTATGTGTTCTGAAAATATTCTGCACATCGAGCCTCTTTATATTTATAATATTGAATTACTATATTTTTGAGTTATTCGATCGCTGTAAATTTCAAACAAGACTGGATGGATATTTATCTAATATATAAAGTTATGTAGCAAAATATGTATAATATTTAATATTTTGTTTTAATATGATTTCATAAGAGTATTGTTATATTCACAAAAATCATTCGCCATTTTCTGCCAATGATTTCGATATTTTCCGGGAGAAGCTCGAATAATTCATGTTGCGCTTATTTGATTGAATCGACAAGCTTCAGTTTCGCGGCTCGTTATTACGGATTAGTCATGGTGACTAATTTTCCCCGCTTGCAACAATCGACCAACCAAGTCTCTCAATGGGCGCATATAATAAGTCGTAATTTTTGTGGATCAAAGAAAATCGAGAAAGCGTGAAATGTACGCATTAACCTTGGCATACCAAAGGCTCCTTTATTCCCAAGAAAGTCATGGATGAATGCTTATATGATTGAATTAAAGAATACTTTAAAACAAGTTGTATTTAAACATTGAAAAAATCACAAATATATTACAGCATTTAAAAATGAATATAAAAATATATAATATCTCCAAACAGAATATAAAAATATTTAATTATAATATATTATTTATAATATTAACTTTTCTTTATGTATGGACAACAATAAAAAATATTGGCATTCTTTAATAATAATAATTAACATTCTTATTTAATTCTGTTATCAGATAACAGAGCGCGATGAATGATTATTGTTTCATAAATTCTATTATAAATAGGTAAGATATAAATAAGATATAAGATAAAATTATGCATACATGTGTTTGATTGTATCGTAAGCGAACATTAAAGCAATGTAAAAGTTAAATAATAAGATGATAAACCATTAAGAGCGTGATTTGTAAATTACCTTCCGAGCTATTTTGTAGATGGACGGGATACATCGTAGAGGAGAACGGGTATAAAGAGCTCTCTACACAAAGCACCGGCAATGTATAATCATAGCTTGACACTTATTAGATTGTTAAAGGCACCGGAGCGAGACGTACACTCGCGAGTCTAGAAATGCATAATCACACGCGAGAAATTCAGTAAATTTATTATGTGGTTACAAATCATTGCAATTTTATAAGATGACTTTTTGATAATTTAGTAATTATACAACGTTCAAGTAGGGGAAATAACATTTGTTTTTCAACGGTATCGACTCTTAGCATATTTTTTAGAAAGGTTTTTCAACACATTTAAGTAAAAATTTTAATTCAGATTCATATTTTAGGATTATATTTCAAATAATTTACAGATAACGCATATTTTTTTGTATATATAATATTCGTCAAATCCTTATTTTTGTAGGCTCATTAAGAACTTGTAATTATATTTATAATTATATTCGATTTGATAAAGCAGTTTTTTTTTTTTAAATAATGATTTCTATTTCTCTACAGAAATAACTATCTGTTTATTGATGAGCCATCTGATGTCTGATAGTAAAACATACAGAGTTTATAAAAAGAAATCCAATTCACTTAAATAGAAGTATAATTAATACACTAATGAAAATAGAATTATAATTTAATATTTCAAAATTTTTTTTTTATCTCTATAATATTTATCGAATATTAATTTAAATCCAAATTGTATCACTGTAATGTAGCAAATCCAAGGTTTAATTTACTCGTGTGTTAATTTATCAATGAAATATTCCCGGTTTATTCAGTATAAATTGATGAAACGACGTTCTTATCGATGCGAAAATAATTTGCGATGTTGCGAAGAATTTCAATCGCAGGAAT
>NW_021848818.1:1583494-1592537 GCF_003651465.1 Formica exsecta | reverse complement strand
GAATGCGTCCTGATGTTTTCGAAACGACGGTATTTTTTGTTCTCAAGCTATAGTGGCATCGCGAGCGATCACGACCGAACGAGGGGTTTCGCGCAAAAATCATGAGCGGATTATTGGCGCTGACGCCAGTGTGTTCGCTGATAAGGCGCAATGTGTGCTAATTACGATTACGTTGCGTTTATATTATCGGAGCGGCTCTGATTAAAACATTTCATTAAAACTTCCGCGAAAACATTTTCCTCCTGCCAACAAATTGCTCGTCGTTAAAGCGCCCGACCAATTCGCCACGGCTCTCATCGTTTTTTTTTTTTTTTTTTTCATTTCTTCGCCCGGTACAGGCGATCTGGATTTTGCGAAATCGCACTTGTGTCCCTCAAATCGTTAGTGTAGTTAATGTAGTTGCGTTAACGTGGATGCTCGCAAGAAGTTTTTTTTTTACGACATAATTACGTACGGTGTCCAGATTTTATTGCATCTGTGGGATTCCGAGCGCGTTCTCGAGGTGACGTATATTTATGTTTATATCGCACGGTGAAACAAGATTGCACGGTCGACGTAAGACACTCCGACTCTACGAGGCGAGGTTTCTACATGCATGGGCTATCCTAAAATCGTTGAATGATGCATTAGGGGTAGTATGAGAGATGCATATCAGAACGAGTAGTACTTTATTTGGAAATAAACTAAATTTATTAAGATTTGATTTTATGCATCTTTTTGTTACAACAATGTAGCTAAAAGGAGCGTTAGTACCCACTTTAGACAGATAACTACGTTTTTATACATGTATTTTACTATAAATACGTTTCCATATATTTTTTTCTCACGAATTTTAATTCCTTCTATTTGCATACATCTTATATGCCTAGTCTAATACCAGCAAGACAATTATAATTTCAAAAATCATTATTAAAACATAAATGCCTTTTTTATAGATCCGAAATGCTGAAAGAGAGATATTTTCAATAGAACTTGTACTTGAACTTCACGCGACGAGCATCACGACTTTATACTTAATCTTCTGTAAAAGAGACGAACCGAAATATGAATCGCGGCTACGCCGATGGGCTTGCGTGCTGACGAACTCGTAGAGCCGAGTACGCCACTGTGATATATGCTAATTGCAATTACACCGCGTGTACGCTATCGGGCCGGCGCACGGTGCCCCGCGTGACGGGCCACAGAGTTGCGCCAACTTTGCGCTAACTTACTAAACTCAAATTTAACTGGATCTCATTTGCCTCCACTTGTTCGAGCCGCACGGCCGTACCTAGTCAGGCAGGTAGTTCCACCTGGAATTGAATTATACCGCCGTTCCGAGACAGCTCGCGGATGCACGCGCTCGTGTGCAAGCGGACGAACACGTGTGTTTGTGTGTATGTACGTGCTGACGTATACCTTTGCGTGCTAGAGCACGCGAAATCGGGGAAAGCGTTTGTTGAAAGAAACAAATCACCGCGCCGCGAGTTCTAAAATGATATTTTACCAAGGGAAAAGGAGATATTGTGCGCGTGCTATGTCTGTGCAAGAACAGCCATGTATAAGAGGATTATTAATCCATATAACTGAATATTTTGGTGTCTAGATTCAATGGGATGTCGAAGAAAGTGCATTTTACATTGTGATATATATTTTAATAATGAAACAGCGATATTCATTATTTGTGAAAAATTATTAATCTTATGTGTGTGTGTGTGTGTGTGTGTGTGTGTATGTGTATCTCTTCAAATATTTGTGTATCTCTTTAAATATTTTTCTATTCTCTTTCTCTAATGTCCCTCAAGTTGAAATTGTGTCTAAAATAACATACATTTTAAATTAATATAGAATAAATATATATAATAATATGTGTTAAATTAATAAGAGAAAAGGGGCAAGTATTTGTTTTTCTAAGATAAAATTGTTTATTAAATATTAATTAATATATAATAATTGAATAATAATAATAATATCGTAATATCGTTATCGAGTATATTATATTCATATAATTAGCTTTAATTATGTCTGCATAAATTCAATCATAAGTTTAACTTCGCTAGGTGTTATACATCCATTATGCGATCAATTAAATTTCATTAACGACATGGTACGCGAGAAAAGCGTAATTCGCCGATCGACGGTCAAAGAAATCGCCGAGCGTAACTTTCACGGATGCGCAAAATTGTGCGGCACGTCAAATTAAAACGTGCTACTGAATGAAGACGTGATTAATTAGTACGAATGCATCATTTTTGCAGCGGCTCGCGTGCAATTCTCGCGCCCCGACTTTTATAATAATATTCTTAATTACGAACGACGGTGGGTATAAATTTATTCACTCGACCGAGTTATTACTGTCGGTTATCGTATATTTCATCGACAGTTTTATATTGCTATGCTCGTTCGTGCCAGTCGCGCGTTAGTAAAACACACAATAATCAGGCTTATATACCAAACCATATTATATCGATATAAAATCGATATAATAAAAATCAAACACTAATATTCAGGATTTTCCTAAGTTACTCGATTTGTCAAGTAAAAATATTTATTTAATATTACATCGTGCAAAAAATATTTTTTATGTGACTAGTTTAAACTTTTCTCTTTTATTATAAATAAATTTTTTTTAGAAAGGAGCATATTTTGCACTATTTGGTATTATTTTTTATTATTATCTCTGATAAAAAAAAAGATAAAAATGTGACGAGAAAGACCATTATATAAGATTAGTTGCGCGTTTTACCGTTACAAAAGTAGTTGACAGTCTTCTGTTCTAACGATAAATGTATTTTTAATTGAAAAGCATTCCGTCGCGGAATTGGACTGTCATCGATCAGAAATAATTCCCCGCCCTGTTTTGCTGCCATTTTACGCAGTTCCATTTAACGGACGGATAGGTTTTAGTGCACTACCGCCGGTCGCTGCACCTAGTCATTACCGCAGACAATTAGACACGATGACGAGAGCGGCCGTTATTCCTTTTTTTACATTCTTTTAATAAAGACAGTACAGTTTCATAACCTTGGCAACGTGACGGCAAAGCAATAACGCGCGTCGATTAACGGTTAACGAAACACATTGCGAAAACAGAAATTGGATTTTTTGTAAATATATTTATTTGCGAAAGATAGGCACGACGTCGACAAAACGGCAAGAAAACCGCGTTATCTTAATTTTGCGAATAATTTGTCACGGTCGGATCACGAATAAATTTTTTCCGCGTTATGGTCAGCCGTTAGACTTATGCCAATGCGAGAGGAATTCATAATGGATGAATGATGCCTAATGAGACACTTGTATCTTATTTCATCCGATGCTTACGACTGCATATGTTTCAAAACTGCCTCGTTTATGTGCAAAACACAATATGTTTCTCTTAAAGGCGCAAATCTCGTTCGATGAACATTAATAAAGAGATATCTTGATTTTCGATGTAATTGTATTTATTCTAAATTTCGTCCATTGATTACAAATTAATATTTTCATCTATCTGCTTTTATCTCTTGATTAGAATATGCGTTCTTTAAGGAATTTAATATTAGAATTGTGAAAACTAGTCATTGACAAATTTTGAATGATATTATGAATGAAACTGTAGAGCCTCGAAATTTAACTTTGGACTCGAAAAAAAAAAAAATGATTGTAAAGGAGATATTGTGCGCGTGCTATGTCTGTGCAAGAACAGCCATGTATAAGAGGATTATTAATCCATATAACTGAATATTTCGGTGTCTAGATTCAATGGGATGTCGAAGAAAGTGCATTTTACATTGTGATATATATTTTAATAATGAAACAGCGATATTCATTATTTGTGAAAAATTATTAATCTTATGTGTGTGTGTGTGTGTGTGTGTGTGTGTATGTGTATCTCTTCAAATATTTGTGTATCTCTTTAAATATTTTTCTATTCTCTTTCTCTAATGTCCCTCAAGTTGTAATTGTGTCTAAAATAACATACATTTTAAATTAATATAGAATAAATATATATAATAATATGTGTTAAATTAAACATTAATAAAGAGATATCTTGATTTTCGATGTAATTGTATTTATTCTAAATTTCGTCCATTGATTACAAATTAATATTTTCATCTATCTGCTTTTATCTCTTGATTAGAATATGCGTTCTTTAAGGAATTTAATATTAGAATTGTGAAAACTAGTCATTGACAAATTTTGAATGATATTATGAATGAAACTGTAGAGCCTCGAAATTTAACTTTGGACTCGAAAAAAAAAAAAAATGATTGTGTTAGATATTATTTAAAATAATATTTTGCACACAACATACATGTATATGTATAATACATACATACATGTGTAATGATATCCACGAGCACGCAAGCGTAATATATTCACCATAATTTACTTTGGTGTTTTTATCTTATCTCTGGTTCTTTTCCTTCCATTAACTCAACAATAGTAACATGACATATCTCAACAAAATAATATTTCTCCTCTCATTAATCTGTGATGTAATTATTTCAACGTGATTATATATAAAGAAATTATGGAAAATTTACGTATCCACGGGCTAATGAAATCGTCTCTCTATGTATCGGCAAAAATAACACGTCATTGTCGCTCGTTGCACCTTTTTAACGATGTAATGCAAAACGAGGGCGACAGCTAGCGATCGAGTGTTCCTCCGATGGACTAATTAGTGACTCGTCATCGTGATACCACGATGCACTAAGACCCGCGCTTTTATCGCGTCGCAACGAAAGGAGGAAGCGCGCGTCCATTCGAGTGCGAGCTTTTCGAGGGACAGCCGGTAAATCATTATGAAATTATCTCCGTGCATAAAGTCGAGTCCATTTGTGCGTTTAAGTGGTCATCGCGTCGTAGCGCGACTCACGACAAGCGGACTGAATCTGGTTCCTGCGACAACCGACGCGACGGATCGTAACTTTATCGTTCGAAACAAATGACTCCGGTTGCCTCCGATAGCCTCCTGCGAGACGCAAACAAAAATGGACAAGGAAAAGAGCGTGTTTTTAAAAAAACACGTCATTGCATTTTAATAGTACGGGCACGCTGAATAAAAAATAATTATTTCTTCACTTATTGCATTTTTTTTCTGTTTTGACATGCTATGTAATATTTTGTCATATATTTAAAATATATTATCTTGAGAAATATATCATGATACTTATCTGTGAGAGATATATCATGATACTCTTTATTATATGCTAAAATACAATAGAAAATCTTTAGGCAATCATGGCCTACCAATACCAATTTGAGAAAAACAACTTCTTATATAACTAGCATCTAAAAACCAATTATCAAATAACGAAATGAATGCTGTGAACGCCATTGATAGTCATAAGATAGTGACGGTGCAAATGAAGAACAATTTAGAGAGAGATTGACTTTTAATTATATTGCTAAACCTCGACACGTAATTACTAGCGATCACGTCATAGACACCAATCGAACTTTCGTCATTACTTTTTAAACTGTTGGTATTTGTCAGAAGAGATTTAGACAAGAGATTATTTAGACATAAGTATCTTTGGAAGGAAGATCGATGCTTAATATGCTGAAAATAGTTCGATAAAATTTATTAAAATTATGCTTCTCATTTGTTTTTAAGATTTAATATCCGCGAAACCGATTTGACGCATTAGTATCGCCTCCGTATTTTAATTTTTCATACACTTAGATATTAATATATATTTCCTAAAAAATCCCGTTTTTAATCAAAAAATAATTTTACTTTTCTTCTTAAGTCTGATTTTTTAAAAATTAACAAAATCAAAACTTATACTCTTCCTAAGATTCGACTTGGACATTTATAAACTGCAAAACACCTATTAAAATATCTATTAATCGTGAAAACAAATATAAGCGAGATTTTGTCAATTAATTTCTTTCACAGTCCAAAATATCTCTCTTGCTGACGTATCTCATGTTGATAATCGACATTCATACATCCGTCCATGACAGGCTGTACGCGCGCTACGCACAATCCACGCGTAAATAGACTCGTAAGCAACAGCGCGTATCGTACGTTGCATCTCACGTGCATGTGGGTACTGGGTACTATGCGTGCGTGCGCGATTTAGATGCACGCATTGCACGCGCGGACATAGATTCAGATGCACGCATTGCACGCGCGCGCACGTTCGGCCTCTTTGAACTTCTCTGCGTGCGTAACTTACGCCGACGCTTCAGACCGAGGGCTCTGATAACGATAATTAATGTTACCCCGCGTTGATTATCCCGCACGCGATATACGTCCGCCCCCTCTTTCATCATCTGCTCTCCCGTCTAATTCGCGCTTTTCCATCTCGGTACCCCGTGGATACCGCGCTGCCTACTTCGACAGTATATACTCCTCCGTCGCTCTTATTTATAACGTGCATCTACTGAGAGAATGATGGAGAATCGATTATGTCTGCAAAAATTCTTGATATTTGTACACTGCCCTCATCAAAGAATTTTAGATATTGGCTTATATCGAGTTCTGTATTTTATTCTGTGCTTACTAGATTATTAGATTATTGCGTAATCAATATGAAATTCTTGAACAAATCATATTATAATAATCAATTAAAATTAGTATTAATAAATTTTAAATTATGCTACTATAATTTCGAAATAATTTTTTTAATTGATGATAAGGGAGAAATTGACCCCATGATTTAAATTTTGTATCTTCAAGCGAATTTGCGAGAAGAATCACGCGTCGTTAAAATCGGCCAGAAGGAGACGCCGCGCCGAGACGTTATGATAAGTGCGATTCGATGAGTGCCTCGAAAATCCAAATCGGACGAGTGCGCCACAGTGTTGTTTCTCCGTTTCGTCGTCGCATCGTCGATGCGAAATTAATCATGTGAGTTAAATTCGGAGAATCCATTAAGGCCGAGTTCGGCGACCCGGATACACCATATTGGCGATATCGTCATTAAGAGTTTTAACGTAGGGACAAGGGGGGAGGGGTCTCGCGGTATGGCATTCATCAGGTGCGATTCTAAAATGAAGCTAAAATCAAGCCGGTGGATTGCTTTTTAAAGGTAACTCTAGATCCTTCGACAGAAAAATTCTCGAGTAAGAGCGACCGCGTTATAGCCGATTTACGAGTAGTGCTAACTTTTAGTGGACCATCGCGTAAGTGGACCTTCCAGTGGTCTAATCATAAGTGCCTCTTCATTGCTGGTGCGTGCACCCGTCCGACAGATAGCCGAGCACCTTGATTAAAAAAAAAAAATATGTATAGAGGTTGCCTGTTCTTAACCGATCAGGTCCGTCACGAACTAATAGCTTTCGCCCGGCCACGTGATTCATACTTTGTTTCGTGTAAACATCCGATTAATGCATTTCGGGTTTGATATTTACTTGAATAGAATATACATTATGTTGGGAAATAAAAATATAAAAAGAATTTCCGTTATCTACCCCGTAATACTCAAAAGTGGATTGAACAAGTGATAATATTTAATTAAAGGAATTCTGCGTGTGTAATATTTATAACACACTTTTAGTATGTCAATTTGTTATGCGATTTGCAAGTATGATTTACATTTAGTAAAAAAAGCCATTTTAAATGAGTAAGAATAATGTTAATGTAATAGCGTAGACTTATTTAAATACAACATACAAAGTAAACGTATTTAAAAGTAATAATTTAAACGCTATTGTTATAGTACCGATATGAAAATTAGATGTATGCTTAGATGCGATATCTTTTTAATAGGAACATCTTATTTAAATTCTTTACAGTCAACTATATTTCACATCGAAGATAACCGATTTTTATCTCAGCATGTTAAGTCGCTCATGCAAAATGTAACACTTTGTAAAGTGAAAACAAGTAGAGTTGTGCAAATTAGAAACTTGCACATTGCTTCCTCATCATTTTATCTTACACACACACACACACATTTTTTAGGAATATGATTTTTCGACGTTTTGGAACATTCTAAACACATTGGCATAGAAAACTCGAAAAAAAATTTTGTCACGAAAACAAAGCTTCCTCTATGAGGAAGCAAAATTAGATAAAAACACGTGCCATTATTTCTCATGGATATAATTTAAAATGAATAATAATTATATTGAAGTGCGAGTAAGAAACTCAAGCACACATATAGATACATCTTTTATATAAGACAAGAGAGAAAATCACAAATGCATCGTATGAAAAAAGCAGGTGTAATTAATAAACAATTAGTAGTATTATTGTTATACAGATCATTTTTGTTTTGCATCATGCAATTTCCAGTCTTTATGATACAATTAATTAAATCTTGAGACAGAAAAAGGAATGACTTATTAAAAATATCGAACAAAAAACAGCTTATTTTAAAACTTAAAATTAAGAACAAATGCATTTTTAATACATTATTTAAATAATACACACATTTAAATAATATAATGCTAAAAACTTGTTGCAAAAGATTAGAAAACATTGAATCTAAATTTTTTTCGATAAGTAATCTTATTGTTTATATACATATAAAAACTTGCTTTCTCACAGAGATAAGAACAGCATTTTTCGACTAAAATTATTGGCTTTGGAATATTTTTAGATAAAAAAAGAATATATAACTAAAATAACAATAAATTTTGTCATGACGAATACAGATGTAATCGCTTTACTCTGTGTATGTATAAATGACTTAAAAGAATATTCATCAAACGAAAGTTATGCTTGTACTTATAGTTTTATGTACTATTTTAACTATTTCTCTTTTTTTTTTTTTGCAAATAAACGATACGCATAAATTCCTAAAGTATGAAAATTTAATATTATTTTATCATTAATACCTTATAGTTTTTGTTTTACCCCCGCGAATCTTCTTATTTCTCGAAATAAGAAAGGTAAAATTTATAGCGCTGTTTGTTTAAATCGATAGAACTGCGCTGCATAAACATATACAAAAACACGCAGCATCTGTGACGCATCTTCTATCGGGAACTGTTATCAGGGACGAAAGTAGCAGGGCGACTTCGTGGTAGGCCTCTTTATCTTAACTAAATTTACGGAAAACACTCGGAGGCCACCGTCGCCGGGAATCCTTGTCCTGCCACCGACAAATGATCGGCATTC
>NW_021848818.1:1570776-1583225 GCF_003651465.1 Formica exsecta | reverse complement strand
GCATCCTCCCTTTTTTTCTCTCTCTCTCTCTCTCTCTCTGTCTTACGGGGACTTGCGACTATAAGACTCTAACTCCGCGAGTGTGTTAAACTCGTGTTTCCTAATGGATTCTCGGAATCGTCATGCACATCTCCAATCATTCGGGGCCCGTGCCTGCGGCCTGTTCCTCCCTCAGGTTCACAACTCGGACGAGATTGAATTATCCTTATGTAATGCACTTTATTGCCAAGTCACGACGGTATTCTGCAACGGCTTGGTATCGCGATAACATGGACGCGGTGCGACATTTTAACAAGAGAAAATATATTTAGAGAGCGTTTTGTTTCAAAATCGTGAGGTAAAATAAGAGTGTTCTATATAAGTTTAAGATCGAGTTTAAGAGCTGTTGGTATGAATTTTAATGCATGTGAAAGCAACTAGAGATATGATACGTAAAAAGAAAATAAAATTTACGTGTGTATATGAAAAACTGAATTGCTATTATAATTGCACTTTGTGATATTTAATTACACTATGATTTTACATTTAATAATATATCGGTAAAATTTGATATCACGTTAACTTTAAATGATTTATGCCGAGATAGTGTATGAATTATAGTTCATGACAAATTTATTGAACTAATCACTTTATTGAATAATATGATAATCTAATATTGTTACGAACCTAATGTATAATCTGTTACACATGGGAAAAATGTACTTGGTTCATTACAATGATTAATAAGCTTTTTATCGCATAAATGCCAGTAATAAATTTCATGACTTCATTATTACGATACGGTTGTCACAGAAGAAATTTTCGCAAAAGAAACATTCTCCACGAATGAACCGAATGAAAAATTTCGAATAAAAAATTAATTTCATATGCGTGAAAAATAGGTACATGCAAATTATCTCTTTGTTAACAACCTTGACAAAATTTCTTATAAGCGTTTACGAGGTAATAGCTATAATGGATGTTGCATCGATTGCACTGTTTCGTGCGAGAAACATATTGCGAGGAGTCGAGTCTAGTTTAGTGATCTCGATCGAATCCGTTCTTTGTCATTGTTTCTGCCGTACGACTAACGTAGTCTCACTTCGTCCTTCGTTTCTGACGCGGAACTAATGGCGATACCGTGCGGTGACGAAAGACGAACGACAATGACGACGAAGAACTTTCAGTGCCGTTTCTAAGGACACAGATCGCCGTACAGTTCGGTCGCGATGAGGGCGATGGCGATCCGATAAAACAAATCGTCGCGGTATGCTGCCTCCGTTGGCAGCGACGTAACACCTGCGCCTATTGTGGATGATTAGAGGGCAGGCCGAGGTATCGCGAAAGATTAAAACTCTCATTCAACAACATGTGATAGAAGATAAAACTGTCATCGCGGCTAATCGGGCAGTGTATGCAAAAAGAAATGAGTTAACATGCAAAAAAATGCAAAAGAAATGTGTCATATAACTGGGTCGGCAACGCAAAAAAACTCTGCATTTTAACTTAATATTAACTTTCATTCATGGATGACTTGATGGATTAACATTTTGCATAACACGCATGTTTAATTATGATCAATTAAAATTAGCAATTGTAAAAAGGTAAATACGCAATATATATGTTAAACAAAATACTTTTCTCATTGTTATCTATAATATTAATGTTTTGATAAATAGCGTCTCTTATTTCTTTTCTTAACTGCGTTAAATTTTTTTTTATATTTATAGACGTTAAAGTCAGATATATAATCATTCTTGATAAATTTTATCTGTCAAATTTTAGGTTGCAGAAAGAAATGGAGAAAGAGCGTGTAAATCGGGATCGTAAATAATCTTATCCTTTCGAATGAATAAAATAAGACTCGTATAACATGAAAACAAACAATCGTGGAATGGGTGAAATGATCGTGGGGAAAAATAAAAAGAGCGGGTTCGACGAACAAAACAAGCAGTCAAGTGCAATTGATCTGCCGGATGGCGGCAAAAAAGAAACGACTATCCCGATCTGTCGAAGCGGATCGACGCGATGCAAGAAATGGTAGAAAATTCAGAATAAAATCATCAAGATACAAATCGTAATATCATAAATAGATAATACATTGTCAATGTTTGCTCGTTAATGTCTGCATTAGAACAAGACGCTGTATGATGATATATAATTTATTCCAACGCGTGTATTTAACATTATCCTCAATCTACTAATATTCCATTAGAGTAAAAAAAAAATTGAAAAAATTATCACAATATATTATATTATATTTAAATCATACGTAATTTTACGCGAGTGAAAATCAGACAATAATAATTTGTACTTTCAAGATAGCAGCTTCACGCCTGCCATATTTGACTTAGAATCCGTTTCGCACGCATATCGTGTCACTTAAACAATGCCGAAATTTGAAAACGACACCGCAAACATATCTTTGCAATTTATCTCGGTGATATCTCGCTGTGTTACGCTAGCTTCTTCATTCTGTTTTTTCGTGTTTCACAGGACGGGAGGTAATTTCGGCTGTAATTTCGGCTGTAATTTCGGCCGGTCATTAAGACACGCACCTGCCGATAATCTAAATAATCTCTTCGAATAGTTAGATCTGATAATAATATTACTGTTATTCGTAATGACGTGTCGTTATGGCGCTTTAATGATATTTTAAATGGAAAATCCAGCCGAAACAACTTATAATTCGTTAACAAACATTTCTCCGTTTGTTAATGAATTATAAGTATGTAATTATAAAAATTTTATTTTTTATCATCAATTAAAGTATTTCTCTTATTTTTTTAATGCTATGGTTTTGAAAAATAATAAAGTTGCTGATAATTTAAGAATATATTTGAATATATATATATATTAAAAAGTATTTTTATAATAATATATTTGAGTGTTATGTTATATAACATACACGCACACGAGAAACGTTGAAATAATAAATTATAAATGTTTTATAAATCGCGCTATTGAGATATTTGAGAGGCGTTATTTCAAAACGGAACATAGTTGATTTTAGTAATAAACTAAGCTCTATAAAACACACGATGATATCAGAATTAACTATTGTTTTCAGAAGGTATAACATATAAGATAAATAATTTTTTTGAATTGAAGCGTGTAATATTTATCCAGTGATTCCTGTATGTATCTATTCGTAAAAATCTGCATGTAAAAAAGTATGCCTACGGCAGAGTTTAATTTGCGCGAATGATCGCTCTTGCCGTCCGTTGAAATTTTATGACTCTCCGAAACATCTGACGATTTATCACCCGCCGATTTAGAATTGAATGAAATAGTAAACGAGCATGTTCTCTATCTTCCTTTCTTCCTTCGATTCTTCATACCATCGATTCGCTTATATCAATTAGCGGAATTTCTAATTGGTACTCCGTTCCGATGCGCGTGTCTCTATGTTTCTCCTTTCTCTCCTTTCATAGTATCCCGACTCTGTGGAACAGGTTAACGAGGTGAACATTTTACGTTTGATATTTACTTCGGGCCCGCCTTGGATCTGGTTTTATTGAGTCATATATCAAAGCTTCGGGGCCTGAAAAAGCGAAAGGGGTAGAAAGATCGGCGCGCGCATTCGCGAATCGACTGACGGAGTTCTCGCTTTCGAGAGTTAGATGAGTTTCGCCGCGTTTTTTCGGCGAGATTGCTTTAAACTTTTGATTAGGTTTGATTGGCATATTTTGCTGGAGTTTGATTTTGTGGAATTTTCTGTTTTAGCATTTATTAATTTGCGAATCAACAATTTGCATATATAAATGTCGATGCTATTTTAATTTACCGTAGAGATCGTTAAATTAACTTTGTTGGAATATATATATTTTTTCTCCTGGCGTTTTTTTTTTTTTTTTTACATACAGTATATTTAATTTGAAGGATTCGTTTTTGGATGCAACTTGTATGCATCCAATTTTTTTTACGCAATTCGAGATTGAAACATCTCTAACACGATGCGAGGACAAATTTCGAGACGAGATGAGAGCAGAAAGGAGGATAAGGACGAACCGGGGGCTCGTTCTCTCGGCGGAGCGTGGGTTTCAGTGCGGCGCGCGCCCCGCATTCCAATAAATAACGAAACAAAGGAGCTGTGAGACCCACCCCGCCCCATCTGGCCCCGACACCGGACGCGCCCGCCGCCATATTTACATCCGATAACGAGCCGCCGGCAGATATTTACATTTTTAATAGCATAAACCCACAGAGCCCGATCGTTTCGCTCATGGCAACGCTTTCCTTTCCGCTCTTCTTCTCACTCCTCGCCATTCCCCTCAATCCCCATCCCCATGACCGGTCGCCATCAACAACCCCACCGCCGACGCAATTTATTAGCCTTAATTGATCGAAAGGGGTCTCCCTCGCGTACTCCCCTTCTCCTCCCCCCTTTTCATCTTTCTATCCCCCTCGCGCGAGCCGGTTTGCATTTTTGTCCGAGACGAAATTTCATTAGGTCGAGACGAGGAAAGGAAACTAAAGGGTCGGAGGGGGTGAGATACGACGTAGCGAGGAAATGAGCCCTTGTTTTTACCGCGCAGCATATGACGCCGGCGCCTTCATAACGATTAGGACCGGCGGCGAGTTAACAGGTGATACCTGCGCGCTCGGGACGCGTAGATTGCCCGTGACCGATCTGTTTTACCTCATCTCGGGATAAAGCTGAGGGGAGCGCGCGCCCATCGCTGGAAAATACCTGATTATAGGAAGGCGGGGAATTCCTGCGAGTAATTTTCCTACATTAATTAACTGCACATGTGTATACAAGATATCTCGCGATAAACGACATAAATATTATACATACGGGATGATCAAAGCTGCGAGAAATTTAAGACCATACACACCGCTTATTTAAGCGAATAGAAAAAGTTTTATTAAATACATTCGTGTATCCATAAAAATAAAATTTAACTCCTGTGTAAATAGAAAATTTTGAAATGTACTTTTTGACAAACATTTTAAATGTCTATAAAAATCGAATGACGTCATATAAAAAAATTTGCTATAACAATAGTAAGCAATAACGAATGCAAGTAAATTGTCTCGTCGATCCGTGAAATATCTTTGACCCTCCGCGCTCACGTTAGAACAATTAAATTGATAATTGGGCGATCGTTATGCAACAAAGGCAGCCTTTAACTCATCCAGACCGCAGATAGGATATAAATTGTTTATGGAAGCGAGTTAGTTAGTATCGAGAAGGGTGGCTGCATCGCTCCGGTCATGGACGAGCCGCGCTCATCCTGGGAGGGGTTAATTGGATGGAGTGTTTGCGCCCGCAATTAGCGATTAGCAATTTCTTCCTACGCGAACAGATAGGTGGGAGTGAGGCTTCGGCTGTTTCGGACCGACGGAGCGATTAATGAGCCAATCGGCTAATAACGCGTCACGCAAGAATACGCGGTAACCGTTTTGCGTCGCGTTACCGTTTGCGTTGTACATACGATATTGTGTTGTTATTATTATCTATCTCTTTCTTTTTATCGACTATTGGCCCTTGCCATATCGTCATTCCCACGAGGATCGTGAGCTCGTTAACGGATTACGACACGTCTTCCGCGCGAATTATTCGGCGAGCCGTTTCAGGAACGGAATCAAGTTAATGAATATTTTATTCGAAAAACGTCACCAAGAAAACTGTGCATTCGCGAGACCAGACAAATTTTATATGTACAGACACGGTACTTTCATAATTATTGCAAAGAAGTTCTGCTTATATATATTTTTCTATTAATTCCGACGCGCCATTCAAGTTAGAATTTTTATAGTACAATACTTGTCGAAATATGACATAAGCCATCGCTTAAATATGACGTAATAATTTCAATCGCAAGTGAAACAAATTTCTTGCTTAATTATATTATATGTGTATCCAATATAATGCTTTGCTATACATATTATTTCATGTCGATGATTAAAAATCTCTGCAAAACTTGTCAACAAATTTGCATTGCGGTGATATCGATTTCAAATTCATCGCACACAGATTGAAAGTTTGCGCAGCACGTCTTCCCGTCCGTACAATCTAGGATCTCGATAATTGGTCTTACGGAGGGAACGATCATTTAATAAATAAGCGAAACAAATGATCGCCACAGAATCGTACGTTAAATTCGTAGCGTCGTCTTTCGTTTATCCGCCAGTCTAATAAACTCTCACGATACATCGCAAATCACGATGCCTTGTGTTCGGCGAAGGGTTGCGGCGATACTCGAAAGGATCATGGATCTGCGTCCGCGAGAGGGGCAGCCACGAAAGCGATATACCGAACCCGCGTGAAATATGTACATATATGTATATATGTATGTGTGTGTGGAAAAAAGACCCGATGCGGGATTAAGCTCCGCTAATTGGTGGCGAGGACGAGCTGGTGGTGAACGCCTGCGCCGCCACCACCGGCTCTCCATGGCCCGGGTAATTCCGACTAATTTATTTGATTGCGCCAGCATGCTCGGCTCTCCTCGTCGTAATAAGATTCGCCCCAGCTCGTCTCTCCCCTTTACCTAGTCGCCTGGGCAGTCCAACCCCCGCCGCCAAGAAAGTAAAGAAATCCGCGGGCGTTCCCCGCGTTTGATCTTCGAGACAATTTCGAGTTTGGATCTTGAGATCGTGCGTGAATATCGTTTGTTCGATTCGCGAGAAACTTGACTTGTGGATGATGGTATGTAACTATTAATTAATAATTTTAAGAGAGAGATGCATGTAAGTAAATATTAATTAAAAATCTTCCTCTAAAATTCGAGATAGACTATTCTTACAATAAGTAAGTCAAATATATGTTAACTTTATTGTTAGAACAGTAAGAAAAAAACAATTAATAAGCATCAGATTAATTTTACATCGAGATTAATGTACCTTGTATTTTGAATGTTTTATTTTGAATTATTGTAAACAATATTGCTTAGTGTTTGTTTCATTCTTGATTTTTGATTATATCGATTATTAAACGCCGCCTTTAAACAATTTTTATCTTTATTGATTGATTTATAAAAAATTTTTACTGCAAGGAACAATGTTTTTTAAATAAATTCTCTGTCCTTCAATCTTTACATCATTTTCATACAATCGAAGTTTTGATTAATCTCTCGCTCCGTCTCTTTTAGTGAATAACTAATTTGTAACATTTTAAGAAATGGCAATTTCGCAGTTATTTTCTTTTACATATGTAATTCAACATGCATATATGTTATACATTCATGTTATTTCCTGCTTCTTTCTCCTTTTCGATAATGCATGAAAATGCAAATTTTCTTTCGAAATACTCGACAGTTCTTAAAAAGAATCGAAGGCATGTCTTGTCGCGCACACAGATCCGCGAATATACGTATGGGTTTCAAATACATTGTGGAACTTCTTTTAATAACAATGTCGCTCGTAGTTAGTACAAGTGGGCGGGAAGTTAGTTAGCTAAGAGACCGCAGTTATATTCGACGGTAGGAAAGAAGTAGAAAAAGAAAGAGAAGGAGTGAGAGAAAGAGAGAGGACAGGAAAAGGGTGAATGCTAATAAAACACAATTAGCGACTCTACCAGACCGACCAATCAGCGGATACCGCGGCTGTATATGCTGTGTATGCACGCGTAAGACCTACGCAGAATTATTTACAACCTGACCAGTACTTATTATTGCCAGAAATCTTGCTTTTTGCAATTAGTTGCTGGAATCCGTGTAAGTTAACGTTAAAACTTTTGAGAACCATTCCGACTAGTATTAGAGAATCCGATGAACGGATTTATAAGACTTAAAACGTTTGTCGGACTTAACTAACTCTGAATTTTATTCAATTTGTTTTATCTTTCCCGAAAAAAAAAGATAGAATGCTATAAATGCTTATCGTTAATATATCATACACCCGTTTTATATAAAATGGAATATTTCAATAACTCATGTTTAATAAGGAGAGATTTGATTATTTTTTATTCAATAAGAGAGATAAAGTTTTCTCTTCTCTAAAAATATATACACTTAAAAATATAAACGTTAATGCTATGGAAATTACTTAACAATTAGTCCATAGATTAAAAATTCATGCATGAAATTATGATATACATGTATTACACAATTCACTTTTCCTATAATATTTACATTAAATTACATATAATTATATATATTACAAAAAATACTCCGATGACTTTATCAGATGAATTACATGTCTCTCAATTATTGATTTTCTTAATGAAATGCAAATTTAATTCGAGTGCCATAGAGTGCTTGTCGCGCGTACTTATAATCATTGGTGATTATATCTTTAGCGATGACATCAATCGCGCATAGCATTTGCTGGATTATTTAACAATGAATATTATATTTTTACATTTAATATATTTTAGTCGACAAATTTATTATATTATACATTAAATAATGAGAAAGTTATCATTATTAATTCGTTATCAAAGATAATTCTCTTTAAGTAGATAATTCTCTTACATTTTTTTAGGAATCATAAATTACATTTTGATTATTTTTGAAAATTTTATCAATTTTTTAGCTAAATAAATTAACGAAATAATAAAAGATGATATGATATACATATCGTTACTTTGTTATGGAAAGAGAGATGCTTGTATTTTTTGTGAATACATTGTAACTTTTGAGGAATTAAACGGGAAATTATCGGCGTATCCATTGACAATAAAAGTCTCGTAATTCCATGCAATTATATAGAGTCACTAATTTCAATAGAAAATTAGTAAGCACACGGGATTGTAACGTTTCCAGGACGATGAAATTTTAAACGCGGGGGTGGGTCGTTTCTGTAATGGGATAACGGGAATCGATGGGAGGATAAAGACGTAGCTTACCTCCGGGGAACATCAACCCTCCATGAAAGCCAATCGAGCACGAACAACCACCCTTAATCGCGGAACGCCATTGGTCCGGAGTTACCCCAATTCTATTACACCTTCTGTCATGGCCATTTATAGCATTTAATCGACCAGACCGGATCTTGTAACATGGCGGTGATAAACCAGCTCGTGCACATGCCATCTCACTCCTCTAGACACTTTTGTCATTAAATAGAAAAGCTAACATTTGTAGTTTCACGCTAACTATGAATGCACGAGCATTCCAAGTACCTTTCTTTTTTAAATCATATTTCGATTATTAATTTTCTAACAACAAAAAAATGTAGAAGAGAAGAAAATAATGAAGAAAAAATAATTCTATCTTAAATGACATTTTAAAAATTAATAATTTCGATAAAATAGAAAATTTCTTTGTTTCGATTGCGGTTTTGCTAAATTGTATGACATTTCATATCATACGAAGTTTTTCGATTATACGAAGATTATCGATTATATGAAGTTTTAAAAACATCTATAAATAAATGTAAAATATACATAATATTCCCCGCCAATCGTGTGTGGATAACTCGAATCATTAGTTTAGAAAAAATATTTTTTATCGACTTCGACAGTAATTACTTAAGTAAAGGTAACTTTTTTAAAACACATTTTTAGTCGCTATATCGCGGTATGACTAACTATTTTAGTCTGCTTATCTATGCGTCTGCACACGCGCGCCGGTAATTATTTATATCCATTTTTTAATATTTACCTACAAAGTATGCAAGAGAGCGCGGCATTAATGTGGCGATAATAATACGGTTCCGTTCCCTTTTCGTACGTTGACGACAAAAAATAAACCGAAAAATTGTATGCGGAAATTATTTCTAGAATAAGCGACGATAACTGCATCAAGGAGAACACACGATGTTAAATATGCAAACTATTATTACAGCTCCGACATACTTCTTGTGTTAAATCTTTAGACATAAAGTATATATACAATATATAATAATATGTTACATTTTTTTTTTAAATCTGAAAATGCCTTAGCGCATCAATAGATTTGGATACAAATTTTTCACTTCTTTTTCAAATACATAGTAACGATTATCTTTTAAAATACAATTACGTGTCTGTTTTTTTCTGATTAGAATTTGTTAAATATCGCCATGACTTCATTAAATTAGCAATTCTTATTTCGTACGCTTATCTGTATCATAATGACACATGCTTGTATCATAGTATCACATGCTTATTTGTAACATAATTCGTTTTACATATATCGTAAACTTGATCGGGTCGATACATGCCGAGTCGTTTGCAACCATGCATATGGAAACGCGTTGAAAATTAACGACTCGCTGTCTGGGAATAGCACAAGGTAAACATTAGCGCGTCTGTGTATCTCGACTTTTTAAATAAATAAAAAACGTCATGGTTATATAAATATGTATGACAATACACAATTAAAATAAAAATTAATATATATAATTTTAATTGTATTATATTAATAAAATCTACTAATTTCTGGGACTGCGTTACTGAATCGAAATAATATTGTCGCCCAATGCCTTCGTGTAAATTAATACCATTGGTCTTACTTATATTACATTACGCGCGTGTGTAATTCGTTAATCAACGCGATATCTTGTTAATTACACGATAACAAGCCGATAGTTCATAGAGTCGCGGGGAGAATGAGATTCCGTTATCGCGCGAGCTCATTTCGCTTTATCGGCCGACGACTAAATGGTAATTCGCTATTTATTCGCCACCGTAAGAGAGTCGAGCAATGCGCGTTATCGTTGCCGGGCACATATTTTGCATATCGGCCAACTAGAAACTTGGCCGGTTAGCGCTTTCCCGTTAGTCGCTCGCATCGCGCTCGGATTTTTCTCGTCGTTTTTCTAAATGCTACAGATACTTGCAATACGCCGTATTAATATCGAATTGACAAAAATATAAATTTAATAGACATATATTTTCAAAGATAGATCTTAGATTTTAGTATCGAAGATCTAGAATCTGCTATAAAAATGTAACATTTTATTCAATTTTATTTGTTAACAAAGTTAATAAATAAAATTTAACACAAATAATATAAATATATATAATTTATATTTGTTAACAAAGATCGCGTTTAACATATTATGCAAGAGAGATGAGAATTAAATAGCGTCAAACAGAGGGGTGGAAGAGGGAGCGGTGAGAATATTAGTTATTTTTCAGAGATTTTTTTGCAGTTTGCGAAAGAGAGAGAGGGAGAGAGAGAGAGAGAATGAACTCTAATGGTGATGTAACAATTCGCTCTATACTCCGGATCTCTAATTGGGCATCGTCTCAATAACGTATTTATCTGCACCGTCGATACGTGTCAGCAATAACGACAGCGATACAGTTTTTGCTAGATCCATGGGCGGACTAATTTCGAGTTAATCGCCATCTTATCGCGATCTTACCGACTTTAAATGCGCCTTAATTAACTCCGCCGCTGTTATAAGAGCGGCCGGTTTTTGCTGAATCTTTGGCACAAAAGGCACTCATGGGGAAAAAGTAAACCTCGGGGCCGGGATTTCTCAAGCCCCCCGGAATGTCGTGCGGTTTTGATCGAGGAGAGGTAACTGATCATCCTTTGAAAGTCTGGTGTCGCGATCGATCTTGCTTTTGTTTTTCAATATTTCTTTCCACGGAACTTAATAAAAATATTCGCGCGTTTCCGTGAACTGATGTCTAAGATATATTATCACGCGCGAAAATTTTTAATTATAATCTCTCCAATATATTTAAAAAAAATTTCAATTATTGATAAATCATTAAAATAATTACAAAAATCGACACAATAATTTTTCTTCTATAAATATTATATTACTGAGTTTTTACTATCTATTTATAAATATTATATTACATTACTCTCTCTATTTAATATTACATTTTGTATATTAAAAAATCATGATTTTTTTTCACGATTACATGCGTTACAAGAGATTTATCTCGAGTAAACATATTATAATACGTATGTATTATACATATCTTATACGAGATCTGTCATTCAGATTATTCTGATATGTCATTGTAAATAAGGATTCTATATCACCGTATAATCAACTCGTAGAATAAATTTTTTCATGCGACGATAAATTATATAGATCACGCTAATAATTACGCTTCCAACTTAATCAACTCGGTAATTAACTTGCCTATCAGATTTAGATTTGTTTTGAAATATGATACATCTGTCATGTGTCATAGCATATTCATTTATTCATATCTATGAAGCAATGAAATTTTCGTTTCATCCAAAACATATTAACAATATTCTTATATGCAATTATTTCTTTTTCTCTCATATATATAATCTCATATATATAACACAGGTAAAATTTATTATGACTCATTGTCACATATTACATGTATTCTTGTAGTTGATCTGATTTTATATTAATATTATAATTTTAGTATTACTGTTGTTAATCTCTTTTATAACTTTTCCAAGTAACTATACGCATAAATTTTGTTTTTTGAGAAAAAGAAAAAAAAAATAGAAAAGATAATCAATTACAACATAAAGATATTAGATAGTCAGCTTTAGAGATACATTTTCGCCAAAAATATATCTAATATAATAAGCCATCCCCCCTTTTTGTAATAAAAATATGTTTTGAATAAATATATTAATATTTATAAA
>NW_021848818.1:1554207-1563712 GCF_003651465.1 Formica exsecta | reverse complement strand
TTAGTCGACAAATTTATAATATTATACATTAAATAATGAGAAAGTTATCATTATTAATTCGTTATCGAAGATAATTCTCTTTAAGTAGATAATTCTCTTACATTTTTTTAGGAATCATAAATTACATTTTGATTATTTTTGAAAATTTTATCAATTTTTTAGCTAAATAAATTAACGAAATAATAAAAGATGATATGATATACATATCGTTACTTTGTTATGGAAAGAGAGATGCTTGTATTTTTTGTGAATACATTGTAACTTTTGAGGAATTAAACGGGAAATTATCGGCGTATCCATTGACAATAAAAGTCTCGTAATTCCATGCAATTATATAGAGTCACTAATTTCAATAGAAAATTAGTAAGCACACGGGATTGTAACGTTTCCAGGACGATGAAATTTTAAACGCGGGGGTGGGTCGTTTCTGTAATGGGATAACGGGAATCGATGGGAGGATAAAGACGTAGCTTACCTCCGGGGAACATCAACCCTCCATGAAAGCCAATCGAGCACGAACAACCACCCTTAATCGCGGAACGCCATTGGTCCGGAGTTACCCCAATTCTATTACACCTTCTGTCATGGCCATTTATAGCATTTAATCGACCAGACCGGATCTTGTAACATGGCGGTGATAAACCAGCTCGTGCACATGCCATCTCACTCCTCTAGACACTTTTGTCATTAAATAGAAAAGCTAACATTTGTAGTTTCACGCTAACTATGAATGCACGAGCATTCCAAGTACCTTTCTTTTTTAAATCATATTTCGATTATTAATTTTCTAACAACAAAAAAATGTAGAAGAGAAGAAAATAATGAAGAAAAAATAATTCTATCTTAAATGACATTTTAAAAATTAATAATTTCGATAAAATAGAAAATTTCTTTGTTTCGATTGCGGTTTTGCTAAATTGTATGACATTTCATATCATACGAAGTTTTTCGATTATACGAAGATTATCGATTATATGAAGTTTTAAAAACATCTATATAAATAAATGTAAAATATACATAATATTCCCCGCCAATCGTGTGTGGATAACTCGAATCATTAGTTTAGAAAAAATATTTTTTATCGACTTCGACAGTAATTACTTAAGTAAAGGTAACTTTTTTAAAACACATTTTTAGTCGCTATATCGCGGTATGACTAACTATTTTAGTCTGCTTATCTATGCGTCTGCACACGCGCGCCGGTAATTATTTATATCCATTTTTTAATATTTACCTACAAAGTATGCAAGAGAGCGCGGCATTAATGTGGCGATAATAATACGGTTCCGTTCCCTTTTCGTACGTTGACGACAAAAAATAAACCGAAAAATTGTATGCGGAAATTATTTCTAGAATAAGCGACGATAACTGCATCAAGGAGAACACACGATGTTAAATATGCAAACTATTATTACAGCTCCGACATACTTCTTGTGTTAAATCTTTAGACATAAAGTATATATACAATATATAATAATATGTTACATTTTTTTTTTAAATCTGAAAATGCCTTAGCGCATCAATAGATTTGGATACAAATTTTTCACTTCTTTTTCAAATACATAGTAACGATTATCTTTTAAAATACAATTACGTGTCTGTTTTTTTCTGATTAGAATTTGTTAAATATCGCCATGACTTCATTAAATTAGCAATTCTTATTTCGTACGCTTATCTGTATCATAATGACACATGCTTGTATCATAGTATCACATGCTTATTTGTAACATAATTCGTTTTACATATATCGTAAACTTGATCGGGTCGATACATGCCGAGTCGTTTGCAACCATGCATATGGAAACGCGTTGAAAATTAACGACTCGCTGTCTGGGAATAGCACAAGGTAAACATTAGCGCGTCTGTGTATCTCGACTTTTTAAATAAATAAAAAACGTCATGGTTATATAAATATGTATGACAATACACAATTAAAATAAAAATTAATATATATAATTTTAATTGTATTATATTAATAAAATCTACTAATTTCTGGGACTGCGTTACTGAATCGAAATAATATTGTCGCCCAATGCCTTCGTGTAAATTAATACCATTGGTCTTACTTATATTACATTACGCGCGTGTGTAATTCGTTAATCAACGCGATATCTTGTTAATTACACGATAACAAGCCGATAGTTCATAGAGTCGCGGGGAGAATGAGATTCCGTTATCGCGCGAGCTCATTTCGCTTTATCGGCCGACGACTAAATGGTAATTCGCTATTTATTCGCCACCGTAAGAGAGTCGAGCAATGCGCGTTATCGTTGCCGGGCACATATTTTGCATATCGGCCAACTAGAAACTTGGCCGGTTAGCGCTTTCCCGTTAGTCGCTCGCATCGCGCTCGGATTTTTCTCGTCGTTTTTCTAAATGCTACAGATACTTGCAATACGCCGTATTAATATCGAATTGACAAAAATATAAATTTAATAGACATATATTTTCAAAGATAGATCTTAGATTTTAGTATCGAAGATCTAGAATCTGCTATAAAAATGTAACATTTTATTCAATTTTGTTTGTTAACAAAGTTAATAAATAAAATTGAACACAAATAATATAAATATATATAATTTATATTTGTTAACAAAGATCGCGTTTAACATATTATGCAAGAGAGATGAGAATTAAATAGCGTCAAACAGAGGGGTGGAAGAGGGAGCGGTGAGAATATTAGTTATTTTTCAGAGATTTTTTTGCAGTTTGCGAAAGAGAGAGAGGGAGGGAATAGCACAAGGTAAACATTAGCGCGTCTGTGTATCTCGACTTTTTAAATAAATAAAAAACGTCATGGTTATATAAATATGTATGACAATACACAATTAAAATAAAAATTAATATATATAATTTTAATTGTATTATATTAATAAAATCTACTAATTTCTGGGACTGCGTTACTGAATCGAAATAATATTGTCGCCCAATGCCTTCGTGTAAATTAATACCATTGGTCTTACTTATATTACATTACGCGCGTGTGTAATTCGTTAATCAACGCGATATCTTGTTAATTACACGATAACAAGCCGATAGTTCATAGAGTCGCGGGGAGAATGAGATTCCGTTATCGCGCGAGCTCATTTCGCTTTATCGGCCGACGACTAAATGGTAATTCGCTATTTATTCGCCACCGTAAGAGAGTCGAGCAATGCGCGTTATCGTTGCCGGGCACATATTTTGCATATCGGCCAACTAGAAACTTGGCCGGTTAGCGCTTTCCCGTTAGTCGCTCGCATCGCGCTCGGATTTTTCTCGTCGTTTTTCTAAATGCTACAGATACTTGCAATACGCCGTATTAATATCGAATTGACAAAAATATAAATTTAATAGACATATATTTTCAAAGATAGATCTTAGATTTTAGTATCGAAGATCTAGAATCTGCTATAAAAATGTAACATTTTATTCAATTTTATTTGTTAACAAAGTTAATAAATAAAATTTAACACAAATAATATAAATATATATAATTTATATTTGTTAACAAAGATCGCGTTTAACATATTATGCAAGAGAGATGAGAATTAAATAGCGTCAAACAGAGGGGTGGAAGAGGGAGCGGTGAGAATATCAGTTATTTTTCAGAGATTTTTTTGCAGTTTGCGAAAGAGAGAGAGGGAGAGAGAGAGAGAGAATGAACTCTAATGGTGATGTAACAATTCGCTCTATACTCCGGATCTCTAATTGGGCATCGTCTCAATAACGTATTTATCTGCACCGTCGATACGTGTCAGCAATAACGACAGCGATACAGTTTTTGCTAGATCCATGGGCGGACTAATTTCGAGTTAATCGCCATCTTATCGCGATCTTACCGACTTTAAATGCGCCTTAATTAACTCCGCCGCTGTTATAAGAGCGGCCGGTTTTTGCTGAATCTTTGGCACAAAAGGCACTCATGGGGAAAAAGTAAACCTCGGGGCCGGGATTTCTCAAGCCCCCCGGAATGTCGTGCGGTTTTGATCGAGGAGAGGTAACTGATCATCCTTTGAAAGTCTGGTGTCGCGATCGATCTTGCTTTTGTTTTTCAATATTTCTTTCCACGGAACTTAATAAAAATATTCGCGCGTTTCCGTGAACTGATGTCTAAGATATATTATCACGCGCGAAAATTTTTAATTATAATCTCTCCAATATATTTAAAAAAAATTTCAATTATTGATAAATCATTAAAATAATTACAAAAATCGACACAATAATTTTTCTTCTATAAATATTATATTACTGAGTTTTTACTATCTATTTATAAATATTATATTACATTACTCTCTCTATTTAATATTACATTTTGTATATTAAAAAATCATGATTTTTTTTCACGATTACATGCGTTACAAGAGATTTATCTCGAGTAAACATATTATAATACGTATGTATTATACATATCTTATACGAGATCTGTCATTCAGATTATTCTGATATGTCATTGTAAATAAGGATTCTATATCACCGTATAATCAACTCGTAGAATAAATTTTTTCATGCGACGATAAATTATATAGATCACGCTAATAATTACGCTTCCAACTTAATCAACTCGGTAATTAACTTGCCTATCAGATTTAGATTTGTTTTGAAATATGATACATCTGTCATGTGTCATAGCATATTCATTTATTCATATCTATGAAGCAATGAAATTTTCGTTTCATCCAAAACATATTAACAATATTCTTATATGCAATTATTTCTTTTTCTCTCATATATATAATCTCATATATATAACACAGGTAAAATTTATTATGACTCATTGTCACATATTACATGTATTCTTGTAGTTGATCTGATTTTATATTAATATTATAATTTTAGTATTACTGTTGTTAATCTCTTTTATAACTTTTCCAAGTAACTATACGCATAAATTTTGTTTTTTGAGAAAAAGAAAAAAAAAATAGAAAAGATAATCAATTACAACATAAAGATATTAGATAGTCAGCTTTAGAGATACATTTTCGCCAAAAATATATCTAATATAATAAGCCATCCCCTGTAGTTGATCTGATTTTATATTAATATTATAATTTTAGTATTACTGTTGTTAATCTCTTTTTATAACTTTTCCAAGTAACTATACGCATAAATTTTGTTTTTTGAGAAAAAGAAAAAAAAAATAGAAAAGATAATCAATTACAACATAAAGATATTAGATAGTCAGCTTTAGAGATACATTTTCGCCAAAAATATATCTAATATAATAAGCCATCCCCCCTTTTTGTAATAAAAATATGTTTTGAATAAATATATTAATATTTATCAAAAATATTTCATTTCCGATTTATGCGGCGGATTATGATAATTATAAATGGGATTATCTAAGGAGACTCACTTGGCGAACGCTCGTTGTCCTGCGCGGGTAATTCTGCTTCCTCGACGTTGACGAGGCTGCGGATGCTGAAGACGCTTTTTGCCACTCTAGTCTTTTGTATGTCACCAACACCGTCCGTGGCTCTTCTGGGCGTCGTGCTGAGATCCATCGTCGATAGTCGCTCAATTTTCGACAGCGAACAAAGGGAGGACTCGGGCACCTCGCATCCTCTCACCGTAGGCACCGAAATCGTGCCGTCTTCGCCGTCGGCCGCATCTTCGACCGCGTGACCTCATTAAACGATGCACAAACGAGTATTATCCGCTTATTAAGAGGGCCGCGATTTATTTGCACCTTCGTCCTCCGCAATTTTGTTGATACTCGAGTTCGACGATACTTAATATATAATACTCAGCGTGATATACTTGGTAAGATCTAATTTATAGTTGGCCAAAATTTCGAATGTACTTTGCTATAAAGTGCGTCTCGCACTTGCAACTTTACTTTTTTTATAGGATATTGTTACAGCGTACATTCTTTCTCAGATCTCGCGACAAGTTAATGACAATTCAATTTTCGTCGAAACTTTTCTGTGAGAAATATCTACTCCCTTCGAGCTTGTCACAATCACATAAACTCAACTTTACGAGAAAGCTACTCTCGTTTTTCCATCCGAATCGTAACGTATGTCGCGGATGCGCACTTATTGTTAGTTTAGATAATAGACTGTCATCAGTTCGTCACGATATCTCTGGGATTTCGACGATAACTCGATTTTTTAATTGGTAAACGGATTGTTTTCCGGGTAACAGATACAACGATTACGTATCTTCACATATCGCACACATCGACGATCGCACTTTTTTTTCTATGATCGATCTGGAGATCGATTATCTTCGAGTGTCCGGTGATTGCGTCTTTTATGTCGCACCAACGTTTTCCCGCGATTCGCGTTACTACGCGTCGGAGATTGTTTTCTTCCGTTTACAATTCAATAAACTCGATCCTCGCATCGGTTAATGATCGACGCTCGTGTCGCGCTTCCGTTTCCGACCGAGAGTGACCGTCGTCACCGTTCAAGAATGCTTCTCGAGGCTATCGGATCATCAAATCGCATATTATCGATTCCGTCGGCCGGCATGTTATATATTTATTTTATTATTATTATTATTATTATTACGGAAACTTACGTATTTGGAAAAATATTATAAAGAAAAGAAAGGAGTTAAGGCGAATACTTCAGTAAAATTTCGGAAGAACACAGTGAAAATATCATTGCATATATTCGATACGTAATTCTCTTCGATTTATTTTATACGTAATATCCATTAATTTTAGTACATTACGTAGTGCGTTATTAATTCGCCACAGCAATCGTTGAAAGCACCTCGATCAAGCGACGGGATAACGAAATGATAGTTTCGTAACATCAGCTGTTTTTTTTTACGCGGTAAAAAAAAATTTTTCAACATAGTGCGTACAAATTTAACCTTTTCAAGTCCATTATTTGCAAACATCATTGTAATAGGATAAAATCCGATTATCTGTAAATTTGCATGATATAATAATAATAATACTTAATTTGTATATTTATAAGGAAGATGATCCCTAAAAAATTAGCAATTAGAAGATTATATTTTTATCAAGCAGAATAAAAGCCTCTTATGCAATAATAAATTGAAAATTAGAAAGAATTAAAAATAATAAAAATGCAGGTCTGAAAGGAATCTCTGAATACAAGTCCGCTAAAAATATTGTTTTTTTAAGCAACACTGACCGAGGCGCTTCGAATCGCTGAATTTTAACGAGCAGACGTTGCTCCGCACTAAATTCGACAAACATAATTAATCTAGGTGACAATAATATAATTCCGCAGCGACACGTCGCTTTACAAATCTCTACGTGACTACAATCATCAAAAGAATCTTGAACGAATTAAAAATAGAGAAAGCGCGTCTTTTCTGTGTTTCGTGTGTCGCAAATGCGCGAATGTGTAACATCTAATAATCCGAGGACGAAAGCTATATTACATTGTAACGAAATCATAATTTCGTACTTTTAAGTACTCAAGAAGTTACACTGACAATTGCCTCGTAATATCTACAATAAAATTCTCAACGCAAGAAGAAATAAATAATCAATTCCACTTTTCCCTTGGCATAAATGTAAAAATTAGTGAAATATTTTAATAGAAATTAATTCTTTTTTGTTTTCTTAAAAATTGTGACTATGTAATAATATTGGAGGATTTTTATATTTATATTTATTTATAAAAAGAGTTGTAGAATTGATGTTCTGTACAAAGAATTGAAAGAAAACACAGATTATTTAAAATAAATTCTAATAAATCCTGTTTTTTTATTCTTATAACATAAAAAATACCACGCATCTTTAATTGGTAACCAACGAAAATTAAAAGCTAGAGCCAGAAAATAAAAATTCTCTCTTTTATATACATATTTTGGTAAAAAAAAAATTTCGATAAAAACTCGAAATATTAAGAAATATACGCAAATTATCCATTCCAATACACACTTATGTTAATTCTTGCTAAAATTATTTAAATAAAATTCGTCCTCGAACGTAAGTGAAAAAGACATGTATCTTTGGCACAATAAATGTGAACATTTTAATGTTATTCGTGTTCGCCAATTTCAATGTAGTCATCATATTGGCATTCTTAATCTCTCCTTTCCTTCCTTGATCACGGTATGAGATCTTTTGCATTTCCTTACGCTCATATGGGAAATCACATCAATATCGAAATTAAAAAGAATTGTAATATAGGGCAATTATATAATTAATAACATTAGACTTAGCACCTAATGGGGTTATTCACATTAATCGCGCGCGTAAATTAACGATTCCGGTTCTTAACTATTTGCGAAACACTCGTAAATTTCAAGAAATAAAATAGAAATACTTCCTGCTTGGCCTAGGAAAATTAGAGAATTATTTAAGAAAGAGAAATATTTAAGAGAGTCGAGAATTTAAAAGATTTTCAAAGCGCGTTGCACCAATGCTTTAACACTTTTATTAATCGAGATCTAAGAAAGAGATAAAAGATAGCAAGAGACATATTATTCGGAAGCTGATCGGAATCAGCTAATTGATCTCTTGCTTCAATATCATTAACGATATTTAATTAATTTTGTGCTCTCTAATTTTATATTATTGTTTTCCAGAATATGATGAAAAATCGCTATAATAAATATAATAAACAATTGCTAGTCGAACTCTTTCGGTGCAATTCATCCTGAATTGAAAATCACAAAACGTTTACGTATACCAGTTTGAACACCTAGGCCTTACTCGTACCATCACTAACTGTACTTGACGTTTGTTGGTAACCATTCGCGGTTTACCATCAACGTTCATCGAAATCACCGATATACTTATTCGAAAGTTCCTAACTAACTTACCGTCTGCTCGCGCAGAGATCTACCTTTGATCTCCTCTTTGATCTGTGTTTTGACGCGATAATTCTTTGGAAATAAGATAAGAGGATGAGACCGTTTTCGCACGAGTCTCTAATATCAAGTATCAGCATCCATAAGTACACCCTTCACTATATTGTGATTTTTGTTCTTACATTTATCACATATATATATTTAAAAAAATATATGCTATAAAAATAATAGAAGCAATATAATATAATTATGGGATGATATCCCGAAGAATAATCTAATTTGAATAATCCAATTGAAATCGATATTTCGTGTACTAATTGAAACGACAATTTCAATTTTTATGAAAGTGGATACATTTGGGGATTAAATTGTTCATTTGTTAAACTTTATTAAAATATAATGTAAAATTTGCTGCCAGCAAACAACACAGGATGTACTTAGGGATGCTGATACGTAAGAGATAACGTCATACAATTCGAAATAAAAATTTGTTTACATTTAACACTATTTCCATTTAAGGCATGTAACGATAATGAAGCGATAGAAATCGAAGATTTGTATAACATGTCTTTGGGATACTCGTATTTACGAATTGCCAGCCTAGTCTACAACTCAGCTTTAGCGACGCATGCATGCGAGATATTAGATCACGGATATTACAGGACTACACTATTCAAAAGCTCGGATATCTTTGTCAACCCGACGAAATAGAGTCTTGAGGTTGAATGTCCACATTACTTTCTCTGAGAAAATGTAACGTAATAAACACAATATATATAAT
>NW_021848818.1:1539905-1552583 GCF_003651465.1 Formica exsecta | reverse complement strand
TGTAGTTGATCTGATTTTATATTAACATTATAATTTTAGTATTACTGTTGTTAATCTCTTTTTATAACTTTTCCAAGTAACTATACGCATAAATTTTGTTTTTTGAGAAAAAGAAAAAAAAAATAGAAAAGATAATCAATTACAACATAAAGATATTAGATAGTCAGCTTTAGAGATACATTTTCGCCAAAAATATATCTAATATAATAAGCCATCCCCCCTTTTTGTAATAAAAATATGTTTTGAATAAATATATTAATATTTATCAAAAATATTTCATTTCCGATTTATGCGGCGGATTATGATAATTATAAATGGGATTATCTAAGGAGACTCACTTGGCGAACGCTCGTTGTCCTGCGCGGGTAATTCTGCTTCCTCGACGTTGACGAGGCTGCGGATGCTGAAGACGCTTTTTGCCACTCTAGTCTTTTGTATGTCACCAACACCGTCCGTGGCTCTTCTGGGCGTCGTGCTGAGATCCATCGTCGATAGTCGCTCAATTTTCGACAGCGAACAAAGGGAGGACTCGGGCACCTCGCATCCTCTCACCGTAGGCACCGAAATCGTGCCGTCTTCGCCGTCGGCCGCATCTTCGACCGCGTGACCTCATTAAACGATGCACAAACGAGTATTATCCGCTTATTAAGAGGGCCGCGATTTATTTGCACCTTCGTCCTCCGCAATTTTGTTGATACTCGAGTTCGACGATACTTAATATATAATACTCAGCGTGATATACTTGGTAAGATCTAATTTATAGTTGGCCAAAATTTCGAATGTACTTTGCTATAAAGTGCGTCTCGCACTTGCAACTTTACTTTTTTTATAGGATATTGTTACAGCGTACATTCTTTCTCAGATCTCGCGACAAGTTAATGACAATTCAATTTTCGTCGAAACTTTTCTGTGAGAAATATCTACTCCCTTCGAGCTTGTCACAATCACATAAACTCAACTTTACGAGAAAGCTACTCTCGTTTTTCCATCCGAATCGTAACGTATGTCGCGGATGCGCACTTATTGTTAGTTTAGATAATAGACTGTCATCAGTTCGTCACGATATCTCTGGGATTTCGACGATAACTCGATTTTTTAATTGGTAAACGGATTGTTTTCCGGGTAACAGATACAACGATTACGTATCTTCACATATCGCACACATCGACGATCGCACTTTTTTTTCTATGATCGATCTGGAGATCGATTATCTTCGAGTGTCCGGTGATTGCGTCTTTTATGTCGCACCAATGTTTTCCCGCGATTCGCGTTACTACGCGTCGGAGATTGTTTTCTTCCGTTTACAATTCAATAAACTCGATCCTCGCATCGGTTAATGATCGACGCTCGTGTCGCGCTTCCGTTTCCGACCGAGAGTGACCGTCGTCACCGTTCAAGAATGCTTCTCGAGGCTATCGGATCATCAAATCGCATATTATCGATTCCGTCGGCCGGCATGTTATCACATTGATTGCTATCAGGAGCGCGTATCATCGCGCAGACTGGCAAACCGCGCGTGTCGCGCAAAAACTACTCTTGTCGGGCTCGTAAACACTCGCTCACGCACGCATGTTTTGTACCCAGAAAGATCGATGAACTCTTTCATTATTTACATGTGCTCTTCTAGTCACTTCTTGTTTTGTTTACGAATCGCGTTTACGAAAAAAGTTGCCTTTCACGCAATTATTTTCGGGGCAACGAAAAAATCAGCTGATGACACCTTGACACGTGGTATCATGACAGGAGACCCGGAAGATCACAATCTGCAGCACTGTTTAAAATTTGACAGCTTCAACAAAAGTTTTCACAGGAACACACAAGGTTTGATTGCAATTATATGAAATTGTGAAAGTATCTCAAATAAACACGAGTGCGCTGATTCTTTGTCGAAAAAATTCCTCATGCTTGTATTGTGCATATTTTATTTACTACAATGTCCATAATCAGTCTATAATAGATTAATAGTTAATCTTGACACTTATCGAAACTCTTCAACATAAAATACAAATCACTCGAGAAATTGTAGAAATCTGCGTCATTATAAGTGTCCAATTAATAAAGTCGCGATGTAGACTCTGATATCTGTAATTGAAGTCACTTTCTTCGATTTATCGTGTCTCTCGACAGATTGAGAAGTTCTGATATCTCTGATGATAAGTTCGTATGGATATCATATCCAAATGAAATATATTGATTTTTCCTCGAACCTGATTACTTGTCCAACAAAATAAATGTCCATTATATGTTTGATTAACCTCGCAAATCAGCATCAACAATGCAGCGACATTCTCGAAAGATTGAAATCTGTTATCACTCAAGCATTTCTGTCTCATTACAGTTTTAGGATTCCATGTAGATGTTATATCCATGTATCTCGGGACACCCTGATTTTCCTCGAACCGATTATTCACGTTGCAACGTATATCACATACACTTGTCTACTAATCTTTTGAGTTCTATCACGTTTTAATGCGTGCGATTTAATCGACGAACGTCGCCGATATCTCATATAATAACCGTCACTGATATTTCTCGGTCTCAGGTACAATCGGCTTGACAGTGAAATTGACAGTTCGAGAAGCGAGAGCGAGAAGCCTTAAGCGCGCGCGGCACACGCGTATCGCGAACTCCTGGCCGGCAATGTGCGCCGCCGCGTTCCCTCCACTTCGAGGAGGTCGATCGCTCGCCACGCTGCCCCAAGGTGATACCAGGTGGGAATAGAGGGGAAGGTGTGATGAGAACCTGCAGACCGCCTTCGTGGAACAAAATGGAGTTGAACGTAGATGGAAACCCCGCCCATAGGGATCCGCCCGCACCGAGAAGGATTGACGGACCGACTCTTCTCTTTTGAACGGAGGCTGTTCTGATGAGGAGACTCCGATACAGCTCGACGTGCTTCACGTGTGTCGTCGGATATCCCGTGTTGTATTTTGTTTCGATAATTTTCAACGGATGAGAAAAAAAATTATTGTCTTCAGCGGCCTGATTTTGCGAATTGAAATGAAGGTAAAGAATATTTATTGCAGTAATAAATGACGTTAGATAGATAATTGATTTTTTTATAGATTTTTTTATAAAAGTTTTTTGTAAAAGTTTTACTCCTGTCATTTTACGTCTATAAATACGTAAAAATTTAACAAAACCTGGTTGCGTTATTACGCGGAGAATGTGAGTTGAATTTAAAAAATTGATTCTTTTTGCAAATACTAAAAGATAGAAAGAAATATCTACCATGCGCCGAATATTCAAATTGACTAAGTGTTGCTTTCTTATGATTCTAGTTCTAGTAAGAGTAGTAACAAAATGCAAATCAACTTTAAAGGCGACTCGCGAAACAATTCCGTAGATGAAATTAAAACTTGATTAAAAGAATAGCTTTTCACCTTAATTTTGTTTCAACTATAATATATTTTTGTTATATATTGTGTATGATAACGTTTAAATAATTATAAATATTATCTTTACATTATTCAATTCTGAAATTCGTTACATTACAATGACAAAAGTTAAAATTCCCTCCAATTGGTTACGAAGAGAGTCGAGAATTTAAAAGATTTTCAAAGCGCGTTGCACCAATGCTTTAACACTTTTGTTAATCGAGATCTAAGAAAGAGATAAAAGATAGCAAGAGACATATTATTCGGAAGCTGATCGGAATCAGCTAATTGATCTCTTGCTTCAATATCATTAACGATATTTAATTAATTTTGTGCTCTCTAATTTTATATTATTGTTTTCCAGAATATGATGAAAAATCGCTATAATAAATATAATAAACAATTGCTAGTCGAACTCTTTCGGTGCAATTCATCCTGAATTGAAAATCACAAAACGTTTACGTATACCAGTTTGAACACCTAGGCCTTACTCGTACCATCACTAACTGTACTTGACGTTTGTTGGTAACCATTCGCGGTTTACCATCAACGTTCATCGAAATCACCGATATACTTATTCGAAAGTTCCTAACTAACTTACCGTCTGCTCGCGCAGAGATCTACCTTTGATCTCCTCTTTGATCTGTGTTTTGACGCGATAATTCTTTGGAAATAAGATAAGAGGATGAGACCGTTTTCGCACGAGTCTCTAATATCAAGTATCAGCATCCATAAGTACACCCTTCACTATATTGTGATTTTTGTTCTTACATTTATCACATATATATATTTAAAAAAATATATGCTATAAAAATAATAGAAGCAATATAATATAATTATGGGATGATATCCCGAAGAATAATCCAATTTGAATAATCCAATTGAAATCGATATTTCGTGTACTAATTGAAACGACAATTTCAATTTTTATGAAAGTGGATACATTTGGGGATTAAATTGTTCATTTGTTAAACTTTATTAAAATATAATGTAAAATTTGCTGCCAGCAAACAACACAGGATGTACTTAGGGATGCTGATACGTAAGAGATAACGTCATACAATTCGAAATAAAAATTTGTTTACATTTAACACTATTTCCATTTAAGGCATGTAACGATAATGAAGCGATAGAAATCGAAGATTTGTATAACATGTCTTTGGGATACTCGTATTTACGAATTGCCAGCCTAGTCTACAACTCAGCTTTAGCGACGCATGCATGCGAGATATTAGATCACGGATATTACAGGACTACACTATTCAAAAGCTCGGATATCTTTGTCAACCCGACGAAATAGAGTCTTGAGGTTGAATGTCCACATTACTTTCTCTGAGAAAATGTAACGTAATAAACACAATATATATAATTGTCTACATAATCCATATATATATGCATATAAGCCGAACGTAAAACTACAAAGTCTTTAATTCTTCAAATTGTCAACTATATTTTGTATATTTGATTTATAAAATTGAGAATTCTCAATTTTAGGATTTTTTTTTTTAACTTGAAGATTACGTGGACACGCAGCCTAATTCTCGATAGGTCCTACATCTAATATCTCTTAATTCCATATGTCGGTCTCTCTATTTTATAAAATGCCCGTCCCGTATCTGTTCCGGGACTTGTAAGGACCCAGCTGTAACTACGAGCAAAAATAAGCATCATCGTATGCCTGATCTCGTTCCTCCATATAAAATTCGTTATATCTAATTAAATGTCATGGTTGACTGCAGTCTATCGTTACGTCGTGCGCGCGATTTTGCTCGCGCGCGGTTTTTGATAAGAAAAATCTGTCGCTCCCGATATTACCACAGGTTGCATTACCACAGGTTGCTTATCGTACGAAGGGATACAAAAGAGTTTCTTTCACATAGATTAGCTTAATACGCGACCGCTTATCCTTCCGTGGTTTCAAAGCGATTCATCAATTCTACGAAGCGCTCGTGCAAAAGTTATAGCGACAAAGCGACTTATTGTCGATTCGATAAAAAAATCATTTCGCAATCGAGACTATTGACTCGTTGTATCCTAAGGACTATCCTCGAGCTACGAGAAGCTTCGAAACAATTTATATAACACAAAAGTTCAAAAAGGTGCCTTTTAGAGACCTGAAAAATTCGGTCTTTTAAACATCTAAGAAACATTTTAGGACGCATTATATCTTTTAGAAATCTAATAGATTTGCGAATGACGTCTCTTAAATGTTTGATGGATATCTAAAAGATTGGTATCTCTTTTAGACATCTTTACGGCGTCTTTTAGACGTTTGAGTTATCTAATAAGTATATTCACTTGAACGCTTTATTCGCCTGACATTTATTAATTAAGTATCGCTATTAAATCTAAATTCTAGTTTCGAGTATTCCATTTTAATCCTTAACTGGTTTAATGTAATTTGCATAATATCTAAATATTGCATTATTCTGTTATGTTTGAAATTTATAAAACTAATTTGTCATACATTTGAAAAATTTGAGTCCAAAATTTTAAAATACACTCTTCTCAGAATACGGTATATTTTAGTTTAATTTAAAAAAATTTTTGATTTGCCCTTTTTATAATGCCAATTAATTTTTTTTTAGTTTTGAAGTATAATCAATGTATATAATGTTACTTCACCAGTTAACGATTGATAATCAGCTCGTGTATCGAGTTGTTGGTCTGCAAACACTTCACCTACGTCGAAACGGAAGCAATCGAGCAAATTCCAGTCCAGTATCGACGATTCGTAGGAAAAACTCCTCTCAGACTTTTCGCCTGTCTCGTCTCGGAGCACATTTCGAGCGCATCCGTCCGCGCGATCTCTTCGCTTACGGCTTATCCTCGTCATTTTCCTCTTCCTGCGCGTGGGGGGAGGAAAAACCGACTCCGGATCTCTCGCCAGACGATCTCGCGAATTAGATAGTCTGGCGCTAAGCAGGCACGTGATTCGGCATGCTCGAGGACGTTTGCAGCGGCGAGCGTGTCTGATGGAATCTTAGTAGCTCGGATACGGTGACCGCGACGCGTACAACCCCACGACCTCCTTCTAGGACGTCGCTGGCGCAGCACACAAGATTCTGAAAAATTACCAAGAAGAACGCACATGTCTTTAGTAAGTCTATTTTTCTGAAGCGCGCGTATACTTGCAATTTTCATTTAAAAATATAACTGTAGATCCGCAAGCCTTCTATCTCTGTGTGTGTTTAAATCGTGAAAGTAATGATATCAGATATCTGGATGATGTTAAAAATCGAAATTTGGTGAAATTTATTATTTGTTTAAACAGCTCAAATTATATGTATACATGAAGATCTAATGAGTCTTTCATGAAATAGAATTAAAGGAGAGACTGAAAACGCGCAATTAAAAAGATATGTACACAAATTCAAACTTGAAATTAGGGAGACTTCCTCTCTAAAAATAAATATACCTATTTCCTGAAAGAAATTATATAAATTTATATATTTTAAAAACTGGCAAAGATTCTACATAAAAGCATCATATTTGTGAAAAATGTAATGAAGAAATGAGTCGAGATTCGAAATTTCTTAAAACATATGTATCCCATCATTAAATCGAACGTAGAACACATTTTAAGAAAAGGATATATTTTATTATAAATGGTTATATAGAGTATTACAATCATTATGCTTTACCCATACAATCAACATTACAGAGCATACCTCAAAGGAGGAAAACAAGGTCGATGATATTATTATGGTCTTAATGGCGATACAATTAAAAGAGATTCAGTTTTTGACGATCGAAATTTGAAGGAAAAATGCAATTGTCTCGCCACTAGGACCGTTCTCTCTAATAACGAAGCGTCAGGGATGGCGGACGAGTGTTGTATATGACATTAATTTATATAAATAAATTAAATATGAAAGACTAAAACGGAGAAACACATTGCGAGAATTTCTAAATACAAATCTTTCAATAAATGCGCACGTTACATCGGTAGCTCGATTCTAATGACAATCGAATCGGGTCGTATAATTTCACTCATTTAAAGTATAGGCAGTGTTTCATTAATAGACACGTTTGTTGAGCACGTGTTTTCAATTAAAAATTCATATTCAACTACTCTTACATTTTTTGCTATGTAATATATATAGGAGAGATAGATCTTTAACGAAAAAAAGATCGATTAGTTGAACATTAATCGGATGATAAGTAGTAATTATAAATAGTAAAATTTCTTAAATTATCAAATGATTAATAATTCATGAAATTAATAATATAAATTTATTGTTTTATATATAAAATATTAAATTTTAATTACGTGTGAAAAATGGTCCAAATTTCTTTTTCTCAAAATTGTGAAACTTAAAAAATCTAGGCAAAAATTAGCAAATTTATTTAAAAAGAATTGAATAATTCATCTGAAAGTAATTTTCGTGTAAAGATCTACTAATATTTTAATAAGAGATTTTTTATTCTCTATTTTTATGTACATATAATTAATTTTGAATGTTAATGAACGATCATGACAATGAAAATTATATCCGATTCGATCGCAGTGATAGAAATATGTTTTACGTTGTATGCATTTTTCAAGATCAGCTGATGTTGAGCGCTTCATTAGAAGATCGAGGACCGGGTTGAAACGAATCGATCGTGCTGGGCTCGCCGATCCTGACTCCGCTTAGGCTACATATCTATATAGAAAGGAATTATTGTCTGAGCTCGGTGAGCAGGCACGATCGATCGTGCAAGTACGAAGCGGCATTTAGAGAGACGCCGCGGAATAAATATAGATACGTATAAATAGACAAGAAGCTTTAGAAGCTTAAACAAAACAACAACGAACAAAAATATACCAAGCACCAAGTGTGGATTTATCTAACTAGCGAATAATTTAATTGGCTTACATATTTTACATATTTTAATGTTTTGTTGAAAGAAAAAAATATATATATATATAAGCTTCTTTGCATACTTTACAAAAATTAATTATATAAGCTAACGCGCAACGGAATGATTTCATATTTCTCCCTTTTCTTCTCTCTTTCTTCTATCCCTCTCCCTCATTTCACGTTTCGTAGATATGCTTAATAGTGATGTAGCCTCTTGTGAAAGCGAAAGCTATTGGTAAAATGTCAATGCAACGATCTACGAGATTAATTCTCGACTAGTACAATTGCGTCAAATCAAAGTTTATACATATAGTATGTGTACAGAATTTTTATTTATGAAACAATATCAAATGTATGTAATGTTTCTAAAATAATAATTTTATTTAATAATTTTATTTATAACTGATCAGTTTTCTAACGTTTCTATGATATAATTATTAAAATTTTATCATTCTATACAAAATATCATTGTGTTGACTTGTGCAATGTCAATTATAACGCATTAATTTCTGTCGTTTATGATTGTGAAGATTTAGCCCTAGATATCTCTTGGATAATCACGTAGATCGGTCATAGATCGCCGTGCTAAGCAATTGATAATATAAGGTAAACACCGGTATGCTAAATTCGAATCCAGTCTTAAATTGTTAAGAATACTCCGATATCTCGCCTCCAATTCTAATGTGAGAATAATACTGATGTGATGTGTCGCTGTCGCGATCATTCGTATTCGCGCGTCTTCGCGAAAAATTATTAGGCACTCGTCGTAATGATCAGGCGTGATTAAGCGTATAATGGAATATCCGATGATGATTTATCACCGTTTGTTTATTATTCCATAATGGACGCGATGGACGATCCGCTCGTTGGATGTAGATGCGGAAACTAATTACGAACGCCTAATTATATTTCACACTCGGAACGCCCGGAAATGTAATTTATGTGATGATGCAATTTAAGCTGCAATTGATATTTGCAGTTCAAAACTTCTGGCATTGTTATTTTTAAAGATTATTAGAGATTCTATTATTAATCATTTATTGTATATGTTAATTTTTTATCTACTATTAAAATACAAATAATCAATTTTTATAGCACAAATGAGTACAAAAGAAAAAGAACAAGAAAAATTTGGGACTTAAAAGTTGTAAAAAAATGTATCGGGCGTTCCAGTCTTACTAACAAAAGGACGACATTGCCGTTCTTAAAACTGACTAAATCGACATTCGATTAAGTAATAAATTGCTCCAGAATCATTGTTTATCAATCGCAAGTGAGATATGCTAAAGCCACTCAAAGCGGATTGTGATAAATGCAAGAAGAAAAAATAAACTGACTAGAACGCGGGTACAGGTTGACTTATATAACTAACGATATTATTGTAGACTAGAAAGTGCAACCCACACTCGAAACTGCAAAGGAAAATGCAATGTCACTTATGCGTACGCGCCGAAATCATTCATCTCCCGTCAGAATCGTAGATTAAATTCGAGTAATCGCAAAAATCATGGAAAATACGGCTCGTCTTTGCATCCCCTTAAAAAATACACTGGCATACTGCATACGTATAGTAAACGCATGTCGACTTGCGACATAGTACGTATAAATATATACGCTTATATATTATGATAGTCTCCAAGTACACATAGTGGTCACCCGTTATAAGGCCCACTTATGAGAGAATTCTACACTTTTCTTTTACGCGAAGAATCATTTCGTCTCTCTAAAAAATTCCACTTGTGCGCTCTGGAAATTCGGTTCGAGTAATTCGCAACGATCGAGATGCTGCCTTGCGCTAGGATCTGTCCAACGACGTAAATCTTGTCGGAAAAACGGAGACGCCATCGTGTTCAAAATAGGATATTTGGCACTGTTTGGATAAATATTGCAAGGATTACGATCAAAGAATCGCGTGTTTCTGAATTATATAGTTCCTGAGAGACTAAATGAGATTTAAAAAGTGCACTGTTGATATCTATAAATCAATCGGATTTGCGATACTGTTCGGTCTCCTTTTCCCGACGAAGATCTCCGTCCCAACTGCAAATCTGAAGAGCGTTCTCTTAATAATATAGTATAAGTTATTAAATATTATATATTGACGATACATGCCCTCTACGTTCTCTTATCGTTTTTATGAAAATAAATTGGCAGGTAGCAGGCACCGTGTCTCTACCGTAGTGTATCATAGATCGTAGTCATTTTGATCTTGAGTAATATATTTTTGATAATTGTGTTGATATTTTCATTTATTTGGAAGTATAAATATATCAGAAATTAAAGTATGTCTCGATATAATTTGTTTAATTTCAATTTTCAATATCCACATATAGAATTATTCTATACGTTTATCGATGATAAAATTCGGTGTAAAATAGATTTTCCAGAAATACAAGCCCAGATAAAAATAACTTCGATCTAAGTATCTTAGACTACGACCGAATTGTTTGGTCGATGAAATATTGAAGAGTGCTCTATTTTGTTTCCTCCCTTTCGAAATGAAAATGTTGATTTTTGTTTCGGAGATAACCGCAATGAAGAAGACAATCGATCTAACTTACTAAATTACGAGCAAGGAAAGTGATATACTGCTAGTATAACTTATAACAAACAAATATAAACATCATATTATTTTTCAACGTCCAAATTCTATCTCTCGTTAGACCTAACATACCAAAATAGAAAATCCTTGAACTAAAAGAGATTCCCTTAGCACCTTTTTGTGAATTCTGTAATATACTCGCAGGCTACCTATCACAGACCCACCAATCCTGAAAAAGCCGTAGACGGCGGTTCATTGGTCGAATCTTAAGAAAATACTACCATCGAAGGTAATCGATAGCTATCCTTCTCTTTCTGCTCTTTTTTTTTTCTTCCTGAGAGACAATCGCGGATCCCAGGCATATTAAACGTACAAAGAATAATGTTGCAATACTAGCTAAGGCAATTGTAAATCGGAGGCTTTCGTCGTATAGAAGGCAATGAATACTTTCCGAGAATACGGAATAATTAAACATTTAAGATGAATATATACGATTTATACAATCCTTGAACAAGTATTGCACATCATCAATCTCCCGATTTCGATTATCCCGATTATCCTTCTCTTTATCAAAATATCATTTCATCAGTTTAGCTGAGGATAGTCAGCTTACACGATCGCAAGCGATGATCGAATAACCGGTACATTCTGTAAAGTACAGACAACCAAACGTGATATGCGAGCGCGCCTTCGCCTTTGATTGCGCTCTTTGATTTTACGTCAAGGTAAGCTCGAAGAAAACTAACCAGACTTTGAAATAAAATTTTGCTTAAGCAATCGTCTTTTGCAGCGGACATTGTTACCTCTCGGATTCTCCCGCATGCAAATAGTATCCTATTACCATGTATCGTTGATGAAAAATGAAGGCCTTTTCCGAAAGAAAACTTACGTAATACTTAGCCGATTAAACATTTCACCAAGCTGCCTATTGATACTTAAAAACTATCTCCAAAAATTCTCCGCTGACGAGGTTCCTCGCTCGCGGATTCCTACATCGAGCGAGGAAACTTACGCGAACGGAGGTCGAAAAAAGCGAACAACCCTGTTAAAGCTACTATCGTGATAAATCGATTCTTGAGAGCTAAATACTCTGCTTCAGCGAGGTTTAGCGGCGAAAAGATATATTCTGATATCTTTTAAAGCGTCTGGAGACGCGGCTATCACGAATCGTTCTTTGATGTGTACGCTCTGAAAGACACTTTAAAAAATCGCAGAACGCTTCGACGTCGATGATAACTCTGTGTATTTTCTCATATAAATATTTAATCGTTTAGTTTCTTTACTCATTTGCAAAAGAAGAATGCCGTTTTCATTGTCGAACATTCCAGCGTTTTTTTTTTTTTTTCGTCTAAAAAAAGGAGATCCGTTAAACGTTACCTGTGGAAATCTTCGACGTCGAAGTCGTGTCCAATCCACGACACAACACTTTCCCGAATGTCAATAAATATGTATAAATGCAAAATTGACGAAAGTAATCGAACATGCCGTCCTAAAAGTATCAAATCACGAAAAACAAACGTTGAAAGTGTCGCGTGCATCTTTGTTTGAACGAGATAATGATCCTCAGATTTTCGATGCGATCATCAAAAGTAAGACTGACACAACGGCGTTTATGCTAATCAAGAAAAAGATCAGATTTCTCTGGAAATCGCCATCTCCAGATATTATAATTTCCGTGCACCCCTTATTAATTACTAGTCGCTTCTTCGTTTCTGTCGCGCGCATTGGTGGCTTTTCATTCTAATCAGTGTCTTACTAATCGGGGATCGGGAAGAGATAGAGCAGAACCAGGGTGGATAGGAATGTCGCAAAAAGTATCGCGGATAGAACGCGGTCCTGAATCATACGAAGTGAACCTCCGGCCGGTTTTTCGGTGTCACTCCCCCCCTCATCGCGAGCAAGGAGAAGAGCG
>NW_021848818.1:1528045-1539775 GCF_003651465.1 Formica exsecta | reverse complement strand
AAGAGCGGTGACGAGACGCGCCAGAGCCTCCAGCCCGTACGCGTCCATGTAACCCACGTCCATGATTGCGTCCGCGTCCAATAACGCCTCCTGCAACACCAACAACGATACTACTCAGTCCCAGTTTCTACGTCACCGCACTGCGAGAATATTTCTCACGTGGCCTTAAAATGCATATTTTTGTCCTCTTCGAGGAAGGCCCTACTTTTGTATCGATGAGAAAAAAAGCATTCTTCGGGGAATATTTATTTTATTCGATTATTATAACCGTCTGTAACTTATCACCGTATCGTGTAAGGAAACCTTTTGCTTTTGCGAAAGAACTTTTGAGATAGAGCTTAGATTTTGCTTATCCGTTTATTTTTATTCTAATACGTGTCAAAATCGATTGTAATTTGCTTGTTTATCCTGTAATTGTATCAAAAGTTCTATCACAAGAAAAGCAATTGAAGGACATCAAGAGGTAGAATGGGCAGGAAAGCAAGTAAGCAATATAATAGTATTTTATGTAATAATGAAGAGAGATTTTTTTGGGATTCTTTTTATACAGTTTAGGATAGTGTTAGAAGGATAGTGTTAGAACCCATGAGCAATATAATAGTATTTTATGTAATAATGAAGAGAGATTTTTTTGGGATTCTTTTTATACAGTTTATAGGATAGTGTTAGAAGGATAGTGTTAGAACCCATCAATGTTAATTGATAAGACATTCGGATGATGGCAGGAAGAGTGACAGCCGAGATACAGATTGTTCCCCGAAGAAGCGACACAAAAGCAGATTGGAATCTAGGCGCATGCAACTAAAGCTTCTTCGCTAATTTGTTTTCCTTCTCCGTGATCTTATATTCTTATATAATATTTATATATCCGTCTTTTCATTCATCATTTTCTTAAAAACGGTTTACATTCGATCGAGATCAGATTAAAATCGGGGACTGACTAGTAGTTGTTGGAAGTATCATCGAGAAATGACGGCTCTATTGCCGAAGCGTTAGTTACGATGTACACAGACGTTCGGTTACAAGTAATGTACGATAAATTTTTTCATCCAACTGTTCACCAAGCAGATACGATAGATCGGGTTTAAATAAGACAATACTTGATGAAAGTATCATCGTCAACTCGTAATCGTGCTTTATAAAGAGTATTTTTTCGCACTTTGTGTTTTATGTCTCTTATTTTTACATTCTACTCTTCGACGATTCATCAATACAGTACAATTATTACCTATCGTGATTCTCGTATCGCATTATTTACAGAAGATAGAAACATCGGAATAATTCGGTCAATTTAGAAGTGTCCACTAGATCTATATGTTCCATAATGTATGCTAACGATGACAGCATGTCTCATGCATAATGGTATATCTTGAGCGAAAGAGAAGCACAAACTTTCTCGAAACTAATTAACAAGTTTGACGATGTTTCTTACCTCATCGACGCCGATCTTCCGACACGCCTCGAGAAAGTTGTCGACATTACGCCTGCATCGCGCCATTGTCAGTTTAGGCTGCAAAAAAAAGAACAAAAAACGTTGACGTCCTTACACCGATAAACAAAATTGTGTATCACAAAAATAACGAATTGTTGTAAAAAATATACTTACTACAGCGGGAGAAGGAACATGTATACTGGCAACCGATCGTGGTCTGACGTGGTTGGCCAGGTGGCAGAGAACAACGCCGTCCGTTAATGCTGGTGCGAGGTCCTCCGGCAGTGCCATCTTTAATCTCGTCTCTATGTGCTACAAGATAAATGCAATATGTATTTTTTTGACTGTTATATATAACTACAATTGCAGCTACTTTTCGTCATACTTACATTTCGCAGTTGTTCGATGAGATCAGCTTCTTCTTTGGCGCGTTCGAATTCTCTCCTCATGGTAAAGGAATATTTTTCAGGCAGATTACTGTTCCACGTAACGGATCGCGGAGATTTCGGACTGCCACCGTTTCTGCTTGGACTCTTGTTGCCTAATAAAGATAGACATACTATGTGCATTTTGTGTAATCAAGTCTCCTTCTACTAAATAGAATGCATAAGAGAAATTTTACATTCTCATAGAATGTAAAAATGCTCTTATACATTGCTTATATAAATGTAATTGTTATTTAAAAACGATTCTATATCTAAAATCGATCATGTAATCCTATATTTGGTTTTATTTATAGATGGTCACCTTCTACGTAACCGACAGCGGTTTTCACCAGCCTGGGCGCGTGCGCTGGACTCGTGTTTGCGGACAGAATACTACTGCAAGTTTTAATAGGCGAGCTGGGTTTCTTATAAGGTTGCTCGAGATATTTTCCGTTCTTGTTGTTGTACTCGTTGTTGCTGCCGTTGATGATCGGCGTGTTTTGATAGTTGATCCGCGACGGAGTGACCTTCTGTACCGGCCTCTTTAACGCGTTGTCCTCGTTGAAGATTTGCTTACCGGTCAGAGCAATGATTTCCTTATTATTGCCCGAATCTGTCTCGTTGTTTTGCGACTCATTTCCTGGTGGTGTCACCTGTTCGCGAGGTCTATACACGCTTAGACCTTCGTTAGCTCTTTGTTGCTTCAGAGCTTCCTTGTACTCCCTAAGAATAAGATAGTCTATAATTTCGAAGTTTTATGTACCGTTATAGAGCGTACGAGAATATGATATAATGACTTTTATGAATATTATATGATCCTTGCAAATATGAATGATTATAAAAGCAAGACAACTATGTATAAAAAATACTGAAAGCATGATAATAACACTTTAATCCTCTAACTTGCTAAAGTTTAGAAAAAAAGTAAAAAATAATTTTTTATCAAAATATAATCAAATATCCAATCTCTGGACGTTTGAGAAGATTAATACGGCAGCGTTGTTTGTAGTTGTTCAACGCAAATGATTCGTCATAGCACTACTAGAGCGCGTCTGGAGGATTCAAGTACAGTTGGATGAGTAAGATGAGTGTAACGCAAACGTAGTAATGTGAATGAGATAAACTCAGACGGACAAGAGCCTTTGTATGGTTCAAAGCAAAGTTACCTGTACGTTTGTATGTGATTCAATGGCCTCTTATCGTCGCCGTTCACCAGTGTGGTGGGATTCATCGCAGTCTGAAGCGGGTGTACCGATTGCGCGGACGATATCTGCTGCGACTGACTCGTCAAGTGTGTGGACTCCAGATGGCTGTAAAAAAGGATTGCCAGCCACGATAATGCACATGCACGCATGCAAGAGTATTACGTATATACGTGTAAACTACCGTGTCCGTGACAAATTCGTATCACAATATCAATGGGAGACACCGACAGAGGGACGCGTTCGTTTATTACGAGGGAAAGCACGCGGATCGGATAATCATCGTAGCGAGAGGTTTCACTCACCCCGGTGGCGTAATCGATGTGTGGTGAAGGCCAGAGATCATCGGTCTCCTAATGTCTGCCCCGTTCTCCGATGTGCTCCTCTCTAATCTCCTCTTTTCCAGTTGATCGTGCAATATCATCGCCTGCAAAAGATTTCTCGTGAGACTTTAATTTTTAGTCTAATAAAAGATATCTTATAACAGTAGCGTTAAACATATTAAAAAATAGTTTTTAATTTTTAATAAATTAATTTCTCAAAATTTTAAATTTACTTAGAAAAGAGACAACATTCTCAACCAGTTTTTAATTAATATTATCTATTTCTCTATCCCAGAATTTATTTTTTTCAATTAACTCTATGATTGTAGATTTCAAAGTAAATTAATAAAAAATAAGTAAAAATTCAACTTTTTTTTTAATACGTGAGAAAAACAGTAAAAAATTGATGAAAACAGTAAGAAGTCGATCTTGGATACATCAGATTTACACAGATGCTAATATATTATTATTGATGCATCGCGTATCCGTAATTTTGAAATATCGTTAACGTGATTATCAGGTTTTATCGGGTCAAGGTCTTGTAACGAGATTTGAGCGACAGCCAACAACGGCTTGTCGAGACGACTATCATTGCCGTGGCTCTCGACTTGAGATCTATTCGACAGCTAAATATAGCGACCATGTCATCATTCTGTAGTACGGCCCAATATTCTTAACCACTTGCTCTAGATAGTAATGTAGCACAATAAGTGCCTACGATAACTATAGCAGATACAGATATCTGATTTTCTACTATTTTAATTTACTATTAGAATTATATATTATGTGTGTGATACCGTACTATTATCTTACAAAAACCTCCCTTTTCCATCATGGATAATTTTTAAGAAAATGTAATTGTTTAAAGAGATGATGCAATTTTTAATTTTGTAAATAAATGTAAATAAATCGTTTAACAAATATATTGGGTGATCGACATTTTTATTTATTAGATGTAAAAAATAAAGAAAAGAATTTTATATTTAAATGGCAATTACTGCCATACTCGATAAAAAATTGTACTCGTTGATAAGAAGAAATAAAAAAAAATGTGAACCTCGATATATCTTTCACAGAATACTTTTTCTCGTATCTTGAAACAATAGGAAATTCGATTGCTTAGTTTTTCTTGCGATAATCTTACGTATTAGCCTACCTTGCCCAACTCATCTTCCAGGGACGTGTGCTCTCCGGGTGAAATCGTGCTAGGCGTCGACGTGCCACTGCAGGACCCGTTCACGCCTACCTCGTGCGGTAGCGTTATCGAAAGCGGTCCTGCCGCCACAAACCACGTACTTCGCCGTCGTGCACCTGCACGAAAACGGTGGCCAAATAGGAGGCATGTAAAATCGTGAACGGTATGCATCTCGCGTACCAGAAAAATTTTATTCGTGTACTTTGTACAAAATGTTCGATCATATATCATATTCGATCAGATATCGAACGCAATCACTGAGATAAAAATTTTCTTTTTCTTTTGTACACAATAATTTATACAAAGATTTGCACACACACAAAAAATGTAAATAACTTTTTTAATATTACTCTAAGACGTCATATGAATAAATGGGCTAATTATTCTTGGTCAAATCAAGCGTCTACGAAGCAAAAGCATTTCTTCTAAAGCAAGAATATAAAGCAAAAGTATATGATACTTTATTATTATCATAGAACATCTGTCTCGCATTTTACGGGGCACATTTACCTATATATTCCTTTATTTACACAACTATTTTAACTACGTGCGTAAGTAAATGTTGTAATATCATTATTCGTATTTTCCAATATTTTCTTCGATAAGAAAAGTAAGAATGTTTACATTCACACGATATGTTTTATTTCAAAAATTTCCTTCGCTAAAAGCAAAAGCGTTAGTATGCTCCGGTTTATTCATATGACTCATTATTTACGTTGGATCTTCGGATCAAAGATCCGCGGGCGATTCGGCGACAGACTCGCCGAATAGCTTAGTGGAGAGGTGGCTGCAGAGCGTGTGTAGGAGATGGAGCGATAGAGAAAAGGCCACGAGAACGACGGCGAAACTAACCGCGCTGTGGATTTCCTGGGACCAACGCTTGTCGACGCCGTCACTCGTGCTGTACCCGCTGTCGATGTTGTGCCGCCGATGCGACCTCGTATCCAGCGTCACATGACCTCTCGCATCCAGAGGTGCTCGCCGCGTTCGACCACCTCTGGCTCTCTCGTGTTTCGCTGCTTGCCTCTCCAAATATTTGAAAATGTGCGTTCGCCCGCGAATGCATAGCTGAAACCGGCAATAAAAACGGCCACTTTAGAATGCTTCGAATCAATATTCTAAGAAAAGACGTTCGCTATATTTTAGTTCGTTTTATGTATCTTCCCAGCGACAGAACGATATCGAATATTGTCGAGATATTGATCTGAGAATTCAAATAAAGTCTCGAAAGTATACCAATCAACTTCGTAGGATATAAAAAGTCTGCGAATAAAGGAAACGACGTAGTCGACAGATGAAGTAATATCGTGTACGGGTTATTAAAATCCGTCGGTCTGAGGAAAGAACGTAGGTGTATGTGCGTCAAGGAAAATATATCGGACTCTCTTTCTCCCTCTTTCTTAAGTGAAAACGAACGAATGAATCGTTTACGAATGCTCACCGAGGCAGGCGGCGAGGTCAGCGGATTGTCGGACAGTTTGAAATCCACCAAGCCTTTCATCTTCCTCATCTCATTCGGAAGCACAGATATTCGATTGCCGCTAATATCCAGCTTCACGAGCCTCAGGTACGTCAGTTCTATGTAAAAATTGCGTTTTAAAAATCTAATTGAATTATTTCTCGTCGAGAATTGATCGTCAAATTCTCCGATAATTATCTTCGTTAAGAAAAATAATTTTAGATTCTTTTACATTTTATTCTAAATTTTCTTTTTTTATTTAGAATTAATTTTCTCATCTTGTTTAACAAATAAATAAATAGTTTAATTAGAACTGATTTATATTAATTCAATACATTAATTTTGCAAGATTTAATTTACCGAGAATTATATTTTCAAGCAAGTTTTTTTGCAAGACTTCCATTTCTTTGCACAGATCGATACAATTTCTTAATCGCGGATCCGATCGTAACACGAATGCATTTACTATAAATGTCGCAATCCCATTAAAAGGGCGGGCCTACCTATAGGCAGGTGCACCAACAAGTTGCTCCTCAGGTCTAGAGACCGGAGCCGCGCAAGGTCGCCTATTCGAGGTGGAAGGCTCGTGATTTCGTTGCAACCTGCGTCCAGTTCTGCCAATGCTGTCATCCTGCCCAGCTCATCTGGCAGAGATGCTAATCTGTTGTGCGCGACTAGCAAGGTCTGGAGAGGTAGCCTGCATATCTCTCGAGGTAGTGACGTCAATTGGTTTCGACTATAGAGAGACGTCAGGACATTGTTTCTTTTTTAAATAAAAACTTTGCCTGGACATTACTAAAATTGTTTCTTGTACGTTCATTCTAAGAAATTTATTTCTTAGAACGAATAGATCAATCGATTACTTTATGCGGTTTATTTTTTAAAATTAATATCTTTAATATTTTTTGCAAGATATCTTTTTTAAATACATATATATATATATATAGATTTGTTAAAAATTATTAGAATTATGCGTCTTTCGCGTTGAAACTCGTTTCTTTAAATCGAAAAATATATTACTCGATGAGTTATTATATAGTTGATCAATTATGGTCGCAATATATATGACGACTTTTAAAATATTTTAATTTTCCATTATATAATATTTCGTGCTACATACAGTAAAATATATTCTTCTAATATTCCGAGAACTGTTATCGACACTATTACGTCATATTAAACAGGATGTAGATATAGAGCGATATATCGCACGAACGTCAATATAGATAGGCATATATACATAGGTATACAAACCTAAGATCGAGGTAGTTCAGGGATTGGAGCATTACGACGGTTTCCGGGATTATTCTTATGGCATTATGGTAAAGGTGCAGCTTCTCGAGAAATGGGAATTCCGTGACTTCCTCCGGTAACTCACTGAAGCGATTTTTTGAAAGATCTGTAACAGAAAGAAAATATTCCATTTTTTAAATATGATAAATGACAAAAGTACGATGAATGAATTGAAAAGAAATGTAATTTCAAGGAATGTAGCACACAATTTTAATAAAAAATTAAAACACTCGTTATATTATGGATAGACACGGATATAAAAATAGATCTTGTGCAAATTTGAAAGCTAATTTGCAATGAAAAATTGTCGCTCTGCTTGACAAAGTTTTGCATTTTTATTAAAGTAGCCCACAATAATTAAATTGTTTTCGAAAATGCGTCGCACAAGCAATAAATGACCCTATACCCCTACAATTGGCCGATAAAACTCGTTAAGAAGGGAATACTATCGAACTGTCTTAATAAGGTACCGATATGTCTCCCATGGCAACAGCTGTGCTCCGGTTAGGGCGGTCTTAGGGTGTTGCTGGGGGTTGTTATGAATGGGGCGCGACGGCCACGTGCGCGAACAGCCTCGAAATGCAGGGAAAGGACAAGGGTAGCTCAGCTGCTCCCGGCTTCGAACCTTCTTCCTAATCAATAACAGCCAGTCTTCGAGTCTTGCAAACATTCGCAAATATCTCCGATTCGAATGGTTACGGAGCGGGTATTATTCTTTCGACGCAAGTAATATATATATAAAAATATCGCATGCGTGTGTAAAACCAAAAAATTATATAATTGTGTAAGATTTTCGAAAAAATTAAACAATTTATCTAAATTACACATTACAGATAAGTATTTCTCTAATTTTTTCTTTAGTAATATATATATAAATTTTTATTCAACGAGAGAGAAGTGTTAATTCTTATGATATAAATAAATTACTTTCTAATTTTAAGGATTTTCTTCTTTCGATATATCCTTTAATATATACAATTGAGAAAAGGACGAGGTCACTGAGATACTACATCCGACGTTGCATTTGACGTTTAAATCGCTTAGTACTTAATGTAAGGCTGGTGAATAATGGTTAAGATACAAGGACTTGGACAGATTTGCAATATAAAAATTTTGATCTTATTTAATATAAAACAAAAAAGAAATTGAAATGTCATAATAGACGTCATGTTTTGTAAAAAGAGATATCTAGTAATATCTGATTCTCTATCTACGTATTTCCGTGTATCTTTTTGAAACAAACCGGGAAAGGCTGTAAAAGAGAGGGACGGATTAATTCACGGAAATTTTCCAAATATACCCCAATCTGTGAGGGAGAGAATCAGGTTCTGAATCTGTCGAACGATCAACGGAAATTGGCAATCGTTGCGTAAACAGGATACGCGATTTCCTTTAAAGGGATTGAGAGCAAAATTTCTGCTCAACGGTTTTCATCAACGAAATAAATTTAAGAAATATCTTGATGTGACATTTATTTTATTATATGCGAATTAGAATCACAAGTATTTAATAAATAATAATTATTTTTGTGCATCCGCATAAAATAAAATATTTAGTAATCATAAAAAGATCAATCGTAAATCATCGTAACATAAGGTATAATTCATCTTTATTCGTCAAAAACTATGGCAATTTACGCGGCTATAACCCGAGGGTGTGCCCTGACGAATGTAACTTCGTTAATCGATCTCGTTTCTTACATTCTTCGCGAACTAACCGTATTGAAACAGGAGTAATTCTCTCGAATAGGGTAGAAACCACACAAGGCGTGAATAGAGATACTCGCAATACTCTCATGGCAGTTCGATGCTTTGCTCTCAATTTTCTTTGCACTGCAAACTAATATATATCCGGATAAAGTATAGAGTACGATCAAAATGTTGAACAAGATAAGTAATGATGCAATTTATTCAATAGTTATAATATTATCTGATATTAATTAAAATAATAATTATTATTATGCAATTATTATTATGAATAATTCAAGACGAAACGTTTCTTACATGTATATATAATTCTGGCGTTGAAAAATATTTTTTCACAAAATTTGTCGAATCGAATCAATACGTTTCAAAATATCGATACTCTATCCAATTTAAGTATTTGTTGGTCTGGAATAGTTGGGATACGGTCTATCGGGTGCAAGGGCGTCGGCCTGTCTGACGAAGACCCCTTGCCAACCCCATGAACAACTCCCACGCGATATTGAATTCCCTTCCAAACGCCCGTCTCTTTGTGCAAAGTGACAAAATTCTGTGGCAGAGTGTCGCCTCATGGACTGGTATATTGTTACGTTCTATTGTGGAATTTGTTCCGCGGATAACATATGACGCATTATAATTTAAAGCCGTGTATTGTGCTGGTAGACTCTTCCTGCGGTAAGATCCTTTCGCAAGAAACAAAATCGGTGAAAGCATGGGAGCTGCGCCAAGAAACGTGACTCTCATCTCTGAGCGCGTTCGTTAGATTGTTAGAAAGCGTCAGAAAAATGTGTCTATTGTATATTGTAAGATAAAAATATACCGCTATCGCTTTCAAGAGGAAGAGAGAGTAATAGATTTATTTTGAAATTTAAAAGCACTTAATAATACAGGATTGAAATAAATGTAATAATAATTAAAATTTAATGTTAATATATACGAATAATTATAATATGAAGAGGTGATCAATTGGCACTAACATATTTGTTACATTATGCATGTCATGAGGATATCGTACTGATTTTATTCGATTTATGACGAAAGATTTTATACATTTTTTTTTTCGCGTTATCGCTCAACATGACGGAAGTTAATCACACTGATTTGAAATTCACGATCGGCTGATAAAAAGCTGAATCGTAGAATCAGCAGAACTGCGCGTGCGAATGATTATAAATATGTCTACACTTCCGTCTCTAACTCAGACTGACCGCTCGATAAATATCACAGCCATGCCCTTCGTGATGACTGTACAAGACGTTTCAGGAAGGGTCGATGCACCCGAATATTTTCAAGGACCAAGGTCGAGGTTCTACCAAGTCGAGGATCGATACGCGATTTGCGTGACACGCACACAGTGACATTATTTGCTGATAAAGGGCGTGGCACTTTTATCGCTGATATAAACTCCTACACATCTGCTGTCTATCACGGATTTTACCTATTCAAGATAAACGCTTCAGTATACGATCGGTTAAGGAACATCGTTTTAAATTATTCATCCTTTTCGTTAAATAAAAACATTATTTATATCACGGTTATAGTCTTGGAATTAAAGTTTAATTTTTTATAAACGCCATCGAGATTTTATTATGCCGTATTATATATTTGTTTCTATAAAAATGTTAATGCAAATTGTAATCTCGAACAAGATATTTATTAAAAAATTCATAATCTATGGCTAATAAAAAAATTCGAATCTAGTATTATATATTCGATAAGAGAAGAATTAAACTATCTAAAAAATGGTTTTTTTTAAGAAGTATAAATAAAAAATGATCGTGTCCAAATTAAGAAACCCGTTTGTCTTATCTAATGAACTTGATGCAAAAAAGAGCAACGCATGAAAGCGGAGAACGAAATTGCGTGAACGTGTTGAGCGGAAAATGTCTGCCCTGCGGTTTTCACGTTAATCTCCACGTGCTGAAGCATGCAAGGCCAACGGCCGGGAAGAAATAAATGTCCGTCTAGGCGAGACGGTCGCTTCGGCGCTCGTCTGGCGGCGTCTGCCTACCGTTTCTTTCTCTAGTTCAGGTTTCCATCTAAGTACGCGATCAGAAGAAGTGTGCGCGTTCTTGTAACAGGTAGCCTTGATGGTAATGGAGCTCGGTCATTTCCTCGAATCTTAACTAGCCGTCTCTATTGCATCGCGATGCGACGAATAAAAAGACACTTGTAAATTAGAAAAAATCCTAACAAACTATATCTCACAATATTAATGTCTTGTGTTAATTTTTGTTTTATAATTGAATTATACCGATTAATATTGCTCGATCTTATCTGTATTGTATGAAATTTAGATACAAAATGCAGAATTATAATTACAAATATAAATCCATTTGAATGGGGGATACGTGATATATAGGACGTGTATATTTCCCTAGGGCAAGATAGATGTGCTTAATGCCGCTATTGAATGGATAGAGGAGTTTATTTGTCAGAGCCGGTTTACCGTATAATACCTGAGGATATGATGACGCACAATAAGCTTAGTTGATGATAGACATGAAGCGGTTCTTATAAATATCTTTACAACGGAAAAAATAAATGTCTGATTTAATGCTAAAACTCAGAGTAATGGATTTATTCATTATCAGTTCTCATAAAGAATTTATTGTTTTGTAAGCAATTTTTTAAAATTTGCTGATCTTTTCTTATATATTAATTGTGAGCGTGAGATAATGTCTTTTTTTTATTTTAT
>NW_021848818.1:1521253-1527548 GCF_003651465.1 Formica exsecta | reverse complement strand
AATGTCTTTTTTTTATTTTATATATATATATATATTTTTTTTTTGTTTGGAAAATAATAAAATTTAAAGAACTCAGTTTGCTATTTTCCTATTTTTTCATAATGAAATACATTCAGTGTAAAATACACATTTTTCTTGCTCATAATAATGATACCATGAATATATCATATGGTTTCGCATACAATGTCATCGCATATGTATTGAGACGAGCTCGCAAGCCTCGTATTTTAGCGCCGGATATAAATCCTGATGTACGAATGAAGGACGAATTCCTTTTTTCTGGGTGTGTCCCGCGCGATTCATCGAATGTTCGTGCAAGCAAGAAAGTCTCGTCTCCGTGACTTGCCGTCGTTGACCATGAGTTGCAGGTGATGTTGATTCTCCATTAATTGGAACATGTCACGCACTGATGCGAAAAATCTTTTCTTTGATGTAGGAAAATGCATTTTCAAGGCACGGTGAAGATTGAACAATATTGATCGTTCAATATTATTGCGCAATAATAAAATAATAATCATTTAGACGTCATTCTTCATATAGGAAAAGATAAATGAAATTTTTGGGTTTTATTTGTAATAGAATTGACATCAGAAAGAGAAATCATTATATTTTTGTTCAATGTTAATTTTATTTCTCTCTCTTTCTCTCTTGGCAGTAGTACGCAATAAATATGATTGTTTCGGGCGCCAAATACGGAATGTATTCCTATTGAATGACGAATGACATTGTTTACCACGATGCTACAGCGTAACGTAATATCGATCCGACGTCTGCGGTTTCACACGTTACGATCGCCCGTAATGGGCGAGATAAGTATATCCGGCGCCGTAAGCATTTATTTCTGTCAGCTATGCTTTATATATCTCGTAACTTGCAAAATATGAACAGAAACTTGCTCCTAATATTTTTCCTATGTTAAAAACCAAAGGTAAAATAAAAAAAGAAAGTAGGTGGATGTATTTACGGTCCCCTATATCCGTGGTGTCCCATGCTATTCTTGCTGTTACTATGTCCCTGCGACTGCAAAAGGTGTGGCTAGGAAGAAATTGTGAGGGGGTGAGGTGGTGAGGGGGCGCGTTCGAGAAGACTTTACGTCGTTTAAGTCATCCTGTGCGAGATACGCAGACCGTGAAAGCCCACACACGTAAAAGACCACCTCTCGAAATAGAGGGAAACAGAGGACCGCGCGATCGATAACGCCCCCATGGCAAATATTGCCCATGGGGGTTGCCATGCTGTCAAGTACTAAGCAAGGTACTTCGAGCGCGCGTTGTTCACTACGGTGTGTATCGCGCAACAAAGTGAAATATTCACGGCCTTATCAGCGTGAAATTTGACCGAGTTACCTCTGCGGAAGACTGGTCGGGAACCTCATGCAAACTGCATCACATAAAGGAGGATGCATCCCCGCTGTGTTTGCAGTGAAAACTGTTTGCGTAAGGCACGCCCAAAAGAAAATAGAAATTAATAGAAGAAAAAAGTAGGATTTTTTGAAGAATTTAGAAATGTTTTTTATGCTTAACGGAAATTATACTTAACTTTACAATGTTTGTATGAGCGTGTGGTTTGATGATTTATTTACTTATCTGTGTGTGTGTGTGTGTGCTTATTAAATTATTATAATTGATATACGAAAATGTTACACGATATCAAGCAACGCGAACACGTCACTGTTTTTCTGATATAATCTTCTCATTAATTTTTTCAGAATATAATAAAATAATTTTAGGAAGCCATAAAAATTTAATAAATATCTTACAATTTATTTATCTTCCTATCACGATTGATATCTACTTGTTTGATTTCAAGCATAATATTATGCAATTTTCTGACATAAGATAACATAAGATCTTTAGACAATATTAGATCGCTTCTATCTTTTCCGCTTCTCGTGATTGCGAGAAAGCCCCATAGCTCTAAATTACTTTAATAATATCATCATTGTTACATAACGCAAATTTAATTAGTTCCACTATAACGTAACAAGTTATCGGATAAATCAAAAAGAACAAAGAGTTGATAAATTCTTCGAAAGCGAGAAATCCCGATTCGCAACGCGAGCCAATTACGGTTCGCTTCGCATACCTGGAGCGCGATTTTCGCGTAATTGACTTTCGCCGTCATTGTTCACGGTGACGACATATGACGCCGTCGAGGAGGCCGGTAAGAAAAACGACATCTCGGGAGATGCGCCGGTGAGGGGGAAAGAAAGGGACGGGAAGGGAATTGTGCGGGGAGAAAAGAATTTCACACGGCACTTCTGCGTCCGACGACTGAAAACGGCCTCTTCGTGTCGTCGTCGCGTGCTGTCCTTGAATCGTCGCTATTGCTGTGTCATTGGCGGATTGATCGCGTCAAAGACGAAGAGGTGTACGGCTGCGAGGTGGAGAACCGAGAGGGAGCGAGGAGGACTGTCGCTTTTGTGACGGACCGCCGCAACTTCCGGCGACGCGCAAGTGGAGGACGAGACTCGCATACTCGATCGGACGCCACGAATTCAAGAGCACCTTCGTCACCGTCTAGGTAAGACTCGGCACCGGTTTCTCGGATGGAATCATTTATCGCAGAAGCCATAAGTAATAATTGATAACGATACCTAAATAAATCTTTAGGGGTTTTTCTGATAACGTATCAAATATCACATTAAAGTTATATTTCTAATGCATCATTCGATATACGTATTGTTGATCGATATACTGTGTATCGAGATATATATACAGGGTAAAATATGCCCGCGTCACTATAAATGCCGCACCCTGTATATATATATATATATATATAAATAAGTTAAAACAAAATTTTTTAAAACAATATAAACATAATGTTGATTCTATAGACAACAGTTGCTATTTTAAGCCGTATAGTTATTTATATTCATATGAAATAAAATAGGATTTTCTCTGTGATATCGTACAGTCGAATCTGTACGTTCAAAGTTAATATTCGGATAAAATATTCATGTGCTTCCGGCAAAATGGAATTCGCCGGCGATGTAACGCCTGAAATCTCGAATGCACATTCTGATGAACGGTGTTTGGATTCCATCTAAGCCGGCTGTCAGAGATAATTTCCACGACAACGAGTTGTCGACCATCTGGTACGCGACGATTCGACCAGGCATGAATTACGTGCGTGGAAACCAGCAGATAACATACGCAGCGTTGAAAATTATACAAACCAAAGCCGGAACAATTTACAAACGAGAGAAAGAGAAAAAAATATTGAAAAGTTAGAAGAAATATATAAAACGCTAACTCGTAACAAAAAGATATGATTAGTAAAAATCTGTTATAAATTGTTCGAGAAGATACTCTAGGACGTCGTGTATAGTGAGACCAGTTTCCTAGCATGTTTCCACGATCCGGTTTATATGTGGACGAGGCGGCTCATGCGTGTCGAACAGTGCGTCGTATTGTGCATGCAGCAGTCTTGGCCACACGTTCGACTGTGAGTGATTATGGATGCATGTAATACATTTGGCAGGCGTGCCAGAGCGTATGTGGATAACGCATGGCAGGGGAACAAAGAAGACATTTTTTCCATCGGCAGGAACGTTTCAATTTTGCGCTGGCGCCGATGTATATGGGATGTTTTAGAGATCGATTCTAACTTTAGTAGATTATTTTAACTCGATTTTTCCTTTCTCATTTGTTTTTATTTAAATTTTACTTGGGCAGCGTTTTAATTCGACTGTAATTACGAAGATGTTTAAAAAGTTGCTCCTGATAACGATTTTTTTAAAAAAATTTGGCTCAAGAATGACTACATATTCGTCATTTTCTCATTAAAATCAAAAAATTGGTTATAATAATATACGTTATATTTGTAAGATATACATTTAGGAAAAATAATTAATTAATTCGCAATATTTCGTCAGCCGATTATATCCAGTTCCGCAGGGATTTTATTTGTGTACTCATTATCAGAATCATTTCAAACAAAGCCTATTTTTTTCATTAGCACAGCATCGTCATTTTAATTACTACATACTGAAAGATCTTCTTCAGGGCTTTCTTGTTTCTTCTCTTTATAGACTAACTTGATGCCAAAGTAACGAGCATCGAGCGTGTTTTCTTTGTATACACATTGTTACGCTTGACCCAAAAGAAAACGCTCGAGTTGAAAAATGTGAACTTTCGTTCTGAAGAAAAAAAATTTGAAAAAGAGATATTCGCCGGTAATATTTGCCAATAAAAGCCAATAATCAATTCGAAGATCTCATTACGACTCTGATTATGATGATCGACGTGTAAAAAATTATAAGAAAGAATTTTATTTATATCATTGCCATAGAGGTATATAAGCTTGTCATTATAAATTTAATTGCAAATTTGTATAATTACTGGAAATTGTGATTTTTTTTTACACATAATATATAACGCTGAGGAAGCGAAACGATATAAAACAAAAATAATACATATATAAAATATATATGTATGAAGAATTAGAGCAGATAAAGCTATATACTGTTATACCGTATAATTAACATCCATCTGTATCTTGCACCATAAATTTTTTTTTTACGTATTATATAAAATATTAATATGTATATTATATATACGAAGAATTAGAGCAAGTAACTGCATGCTATTACATTTACCGCAATTAAAATTAATCATTTTATCTGTACCTTGTATCATAGAATTTTTCTAATGTATATTATAACACATATATCATTTTTTTACAATATATATACAAATGCTTTTCCAAATTTTATATCTCTTGTATCACACTATGTCCATATTTTTTATCGCGATCTCATGTAAGCCAGCTTAAGATCTGAGTGCGAAAGACTAAAAGACGCCTCTGTTCCTCATAATTTACGCACAGTGTCGATTTTAGATGATCATCGAAGCGAATTCATCGGTCTCCGTTTCCACGATTATTATCCACGCGCGGTCGCGTTTCTCGATTTAAACTCATGAAGCCAAGAGGCGCGCTTTCGCAGATTGAGTTAGCCTTAATCACGAGGCGGCCTACAAAATTATACTAGTGTATAATCAAGCGATCGCATCAGCGACACCGTGGAAGAGAAGAAAATGGTTATCAAAGCGCGTGCGAGAGAGAAATATATTTATAACATATATATAATTTATATTCGTATTAAAAAAAGAAAATGATGATTAATTATTAAAAATTAATACGTATAGATAAATTTTATGTTATTTATTATATAACAAAATTATATATACATATTTATTCTTGACATAGACATGATATTTGCTTCGCATGTATTTTAATATTATTCATATGGTGTCACTTTTCATCATTTTTAAATTAAAAACTACCATTTCGACATTTCTGACAAAAAAATCAACTTTGAATCGTTCAGAGAATTTCCAAGTGAAATGAATGACGAAAAGCCGTATTGCATTTTCTCGTATGTTTTCTATACATATGCATAAGCTACCCACCTTTAGCTATCGCAACTTTTATTCGTCGCTCACGATGCATTATTCCGCTCGCGATAATGCTTTGCGCACGGCGTGCTAAAGGTGCAGCTTGCAAATGGAAACTCTACATTTTCGGACGCGAATATAGCATTCACAGAGAAAAAAAAAATCGCGAGGAATACGAGTCGCCTCTTCTCTATTTTCATGCGTTTTCACGCACAATGCACATCAGCGGGTATTCAAATACGAACTCACGCATATGTCGTCGTGCGTGTACACACGAAAAGTGCTTTCCGCAGAAAGCGGCTTTGATCTTTCGATCGTTAGGTATATTCCAACTGGCATTTGGGGAATTGCATCATATCACCTGTGTGCGGTTGCAGGAAAATCATATTAATCAAAAGATGAAAGGTTTCGTGAATATCCTGCACATCGATTACTTAATGTGTTTTTGTTAGATTAGATTCTTTCAGGAATATACCTGATTGAGGCAAAGTTTCGCTTCATCTTCTAATTATCAAATATACATTTCACGTATAATTCAAAAAAATTAAATAATATAATGTCAAAAAATAAATAAATACTTTTCCAATTATTTGGAAACTTTATTTCGGATAATAAATGAATATCTGAAATGTTTGGAATTTTTCTCTTCTAAATAAAATTTAAAAAATTTTTTCACGATATTAAAAGATAATGAGTATGGCACATGTATCTTTTATATTATAAATCTTTTGTAAGTCCCTTTTGTAAGTGTGCAAATTGCGTTTGTTAAAAATATATCGCAGAAGGAAGAGATATATAGAGAGATTGGCCTCGTTGATAACCCCTGTACTTTTATCTTTTATCAAATAAAATTCGCGCAATGAGAGCATCATGATGAGTTCACACAATAAGCGATC
>NW_021848818.1:1508732-1520514 GCF_003651465.1 Formica exsecta | reverse complement strand
GGAAGATGCGATATTGTGCATGTGCAACAATATAGATGATGCGAGATAACCGCACTTTCGATAGTGTAGCCGATCGACATTGACAATTCTTAGCAAAGCGGCCAAACAAGGGGAGCTATAATTGTACAGAGGTTGGCCTTATTGAGAAGAATACAGAATGAAATTTCTTGAATCATCCGCGCCTTCTTCAACCTTCTCTTGTAATCATACAAAATTAGACGTTTATTGTTAAATAAAATGATATTCTTTTATACTCAATTTCATAGAAAATTTCTCAAAAATGTTATCATTAAATTTTCTTTTATACTAGTCAAATGATCTGTATAAAAAGGGATTTTAAAGTTTTATAAAAGTTTATATGTGATGATAAATTTAGATGTGCATGAGACGATTGCAGATTGTGATCTGGATACGTGAACCAACGCGAGATTAAATTCATACGAGTGAAGAATAAAGTGATCTGCAAGGCCAACTCGTGAAATTGAATTCTTTGCGCAGATGAGAGATAACCGTGTTATTTTTATTAAACTACATAACTGTTTCAGAATTAATCGTTTCTTTCTCAATTTTAATAAATAGATTTATATCACATCCATGTTTCAACATGTTTCATTTTTAACAAAAAGTCAGAAATTAGGCCAAGTTTGAGCAGAAAAGTGATGCTAATAGAACTACGTAACATCCCTGGAAGATAAAGCGTTAAAATGATGTCACTGTATATACGTCGAGAAGCTAAAGACAGAGATAAATTTATTCTTTTCACTTATTGACATTTTCTAGATTTAAAATAACACAGGTATGTGCAGGAGAGAAAAAGAAGTTATAGTGCAATGAAAAAGAATAGATCTAATGATTAAAATCAAGTACGCGCTTTAAAGGAAAAAAAAACATATGCATCGCATCGATCATTGGAGAAGAAAAAAAGATTAAATCTTAGGAAGATGACTTCAGAGTTGTGCTAAGAATGTCTATGAATGCCTAGATATTTATGTGCCTGAGATATGGAAGAACGTAACAGAAGTCTAGTATCGTGTATTATGTCATTGTTACGTTGAAACCATGTATAACGATGATCAACTTTAAAAGGAGTGTTTCATAATATAATCGCTATTCGCGTAAACTTTCTAAAAGTGATAAAAGCCGACTGAAATAGCAAATTAATCGAGAAATCTGTAGAAAAGAGCTATTTTTGATCCAAACGTACCCTCATCGGTCGATCACTCATGGATTAAACGCTCGATAATGACCGGTCTTTATATTGCTCGTAAATACCAAGGATGGGCAATCAAACGACGTAAGGCTAAATGCCTTTTGCATCGTTGTATGGAGCAAGTGCAAGTATGCACACACATAAGCGTGTAACGATGGCCGTTGCAGTGCAAATTTATCTGCAGATAAAACGGAAGAGCTAACTTTGAAGTCGATAGATCGATATATGGGTCATATCGTAACGATGGACGCAAAGAGTTATGTACATTAGGCATCATAAACACCTTAACATTTACTGAACGAGCACTTTTTATATTGCTTACATATGCTGACATGCATACATCATTACTAATCATAGAAATAAAAATAGCTAATGATTAACTGACAATTAACAGCTGATATGCGCGAGACCATTTTATAAAGTTAAAGAAATTTTTCAATTTTTCTTTAAACCGATCGAATTATAATTTATTTATTTCTGTGAACAGAATAAAAAAATGATAAAAATTGGACCAATCGATTTCCGAGAAAAAAATATAATCTAAAAATCATTTTATACAGCTCAAATATTCGGAAATTTATCTACTTTTTTAAAAATAAAAAAATTTTTTATTTTGATCATTTTCAAGTGCACTCTTCCTCTTAGGATTTAATATAATCATACTTTAGGATGAGATTGGAAAATTGTGCCGCGAAAGAATTCTAAATTTGCAGAATCAATTTACGTAGATTGTACACACGATTGAAACAAAAACTCATTCATTCACGGGGAAGGGGGAGGGGGGGGAAGCTAATTACCGTTATTTATGACACAAGCGAAAGTTTCACAGTTCTCTTTTGCATTATGTGCACGTTGACATTTGAAATACGGTTGAACGCGCTCGACAGGATGTGCCTCTGCCGCCCTGGTTTCCTTAGCATATATATTTTCCCGACATTTTCAAGTCTTTAAGCACTCGGCGTAAATGATGCAAACAAAGCGGTCCGCTTCTATAATAGTTGAGTTGCATAGCACGATGTATATACCTATATGCAAAATACTGCATTATCTTTCTCTTTCTCTCTCTTAAAAACTTATATTTTTTTAAACATAAATATTTTATGCCATCTTCCATCTAGATCTAGCATTATCTGTTATTTATTGAAAATACACATTATTTTTCAAGATATTATATAGTCAATTATATCTTGATGTATTCGACATATTTGATGTATTAATCATACAAAGAAAGACTAATGCAATTTTGTATTTTGATAAATAGCGATTATAATGGAATAATTTTACATGCGTAAACAGTAAAGCTCATTAATTCCGTTGCAGAAATTAGTTTGTAAATGTAAATATTACATTAAAACATTCTATTTATTCGAAATTGTAAGTGCTTAAGAATATCTAGCGACGATCTCGTAGTAATAAAAACGGGCCATGACTGGCATTAGCTTTCTTCTAAGCCATCGATAATCCGCGGGAGATACTATCTTCGAACAACAAGAGTGCATCAGAGCGAGGGCTGGTGCAATTCTTTCACAAAGAAGCTTATAAACCGTGAATACTCTTTTTGAACCAACAACTTTCGAAAGCTTTCACGGCTTTTCAATAAGCGTCTTGTTAATAGAATAAAAGATAAATTATGATTATTAATGACATCCGTATGAATAAAAAAATTGATAGAAATTAATGGGCAATAATTAAATTATGCTTTTATGGAGAGAAAAACGCTATAATTCACTCTCTTACACATAAGAATGTTCTTTAAAATGTTGGAAGTGAAGCCAATTAAAGTAAAATAATTTTAATTAATTTGAGGTTTCCAGAAAGAAAAAGAGAGACAGAGAATCTGCGAAATTTCAATTAACTTTAACCAATGTCTTAAAGAACAATCTGTTCAGAAGGATTACACACATAAATAGGACTATATATTTTTTCTTCATTAGAAGAAGAGAAATTACTGTTTCGTATCATTTTTATGAATAGCTGCGTATTATGACATATTCATTAATTATTACATTCTGCACCAGATAATAAGCACTAATAACACAAAATTGTGACGTTACATACCGAGCTGGAATGATATTAGTGCGGCCCTGCGATAGAGTTAATTATAACTCGGCAACGAAACCATGTTCCCTTGCACATGCGATACACAAGAGGAATGATGGCGCATATGATACAGTGACATGCGGTATATCTAACAATAAATGACAGAATCTTAAATCTTTGTAAATATCGCGAAAAATGCGTAAAAATATTTACCTTAATATGATACGTTATTTTAGAAAACGCACGAAGAATAAATGCTTGAAGGCAGTATGAAGTTAAAGAATTACTGAAAAATTGAGTGAACAATTGAAAATCTTTGAATAAATGAAACGCTAAGATATGTACTGTCAAAGTTACATGTTGCAGTATTACAAACTTAAATAATTATGGAGTTTTTAAAATATTTTTCTGCCTCTTTTCTTTTAACAGCTTCATAAATTTGAAGTGATTTGTTTCATGTAAAATTGACGTAATTAGAAAAACTAAGTTGTCAAAAAACAGTTTCGTGAGATATTTTAAAAATAAAGCTTATCTCTCTTTCATAAATTTGTTAATAAAAATTGTAAATAAATGTAGAATTATTTATACAAAAAGCAATATTTTATGCAGATTGACGCAATATAAGAAACAAAAATAAAAATAATTTAACTAGAAACGAAATAATTTGAAATATTATAAGATTTGTAAAAAATCTTGTCAAGAGTAAATATTACGGGACTTTTGGAACTACGCTACATCCCAGCGACTTCATTTATTTTTCCGTTATAATTTTATGTTTTATCCATCTTATAATAATTAGAGCCTCGTATCGTGCGAAGGTGTTGAATTAATATTCCTCATTAAGAAGCCGCTATAAACTCGCGTGCTTGCTCGCGCGTGCGGCACTAATTCGCGAAGGCGAGATATTCGCGTTCGGGAGGTATCTGAATTCATGAAAGGTGTAGAATAACCGCGACCGATTTGTATTATGTACCAACGTGTACGGTAAAATACACATTGCTTTATTTCCAAGTAATTAACCGCGAGTCATTATCATTACGACGCGCGATGGTACGCCACGATCGTAAAATCGCGTACAAGCCTTAAATACACAGGCTCTATCTTTCTTTCTCATCATCTTTCATTCGTGAAATCGAAAAATTAAATTATGGTATTAAAATCAAATTTCTATATTTTATGTAGCGAATATTATGTACAGCAAAACGCGTATAATCCTCTTCAATTGAAACCGAAAAATTTGAAAAGTAGAATCAAAGAGAGAGAAATAATTTTTAATTAGAATAGATTCAATAATGTTTTGCGGATCTGTCTTCAATTCTTAGTCTTCTTTTATTTAACAGGACTATTTCGTTTGATGTTAATATAAAACCAAAATCAGATCATGTTTAGATATGTTGCATTTATATTTTTATCGCACCCATCTACCTATCCATCCTGAAAATATTATTCTTCCTTATTTAAACTTCCTCCAGAATCACATGTGGATGCAACTCAGGTTCTAATAAACTTAATGGAAAATGCGTTGCTGTCAATATCGAAGGAAATACGTAATTTCTCTCAGTCGCCGGTACATTATATGTACAAGCACAGGACAATAAACGCGTGTGGCGGTCCGGAGACACGCGAGAGATGACGACACAACGCCGTATCGAGTGCATTCATCGTGTTTGGTCTCGGCGCACGTGCTACGCGAGGCACAGACCTCAGATGTGACAGAGTCCGGATTGTCTCGTTACAAACGCGACGAAGACCGAGGACGCGCGAAGTCTCGTGCCGCATTTGGCACGAGAGATCTTCGTTGCGTCTCATTCATATTCGCCATCGCGGACGCAAACAGATTAGGGAAGTTCGCTTTCTCGCAGCTGGGGAGTCTCGGAAAGAAATTAATTAATCATGATGCGCAAGCACGTCAAACGACGTTTTATCAAGATGATAGAGATTAGCTCTTAAATTCCTAAAACCTGTCCCCTCACATATTTTCATAACTGCGTTATATAACACTCAAAAAAATGTCTTGCTGATATAGGTAGATTTCTAGGTGTCACAACAAAAATTTATCGCTATTTTTTGTATCTGTTAGAATATTGTCTGTTACATATAGAATTTATAGCAGCAATATTCTAATAATATCTTCTAGAAAATTTAGGTCCCATTGCCAAATGTTAATCACTGCATTGGATAAATATGAGTTTAGATACTACAGCTAGAACGATCTTTGTGAGAAATATAACTGCCAATTATATGATAACTGCAGCATCGAAAAATTGAGAGAAATTGTTTAAAAGAGCTAGATAGATTAGGCGCGTTATACAAATATGTTAGACGTGAGGATTATATATTCATTTGTTTCTTGCCGCTAATTTTTTCTGTGTACCACAGCCAAACTTTATAACAAGTATGATTGGCCTTAACATGGATAGGCGCCACAGAAAAACATTCTTTCTAAATTTCACAAACAGTTCAGATATAAATTCTGTCTCTGTCACTTAGATTGATTAAATGCGAAACATATGCGATATCACAGTATTTGCTAATCATTTATGTACCTCAGTTAATTTTGCGCACCCAGAAAATTTTTTCTGTAGTTGCAATACCACTTTTTTGAGTGTAATGATTAATATAAGAAATTATGTGATAGGTTAATAAATAATTTTTTTGTCTTAACACAATAAAAGTTAAATGATAAAAATGTTGTATTAATAATAACTTTTATGTAAAAATATATATAGTAAAAAGATATTCAATCTTTTTCATTACATTTATTATTTATTTATTGTATGCGCAAAAAGATAAATAAAATGGGATGCAAACGATTCTATAAAAATATAGAAAGATAGAGAGGAAAATATACAATAATAAGGTACTCTTGCGCGAAAGTGTTTATTCTGCGGTTATTTGCTTTTCTGTCAAAGAGTCTACAATCGTGACTGATCGATATACACTAGTGCATTTGATGACGGTTTGTTTGGTATTGATTTCGATAAATACCTATATGTATATGATGTACAATGCTAAATAAATATGCATTATCTTAAAAATGTATTATGGAATAATATTAAGATTATTTTTTAATGGAAAGGAAAATCGTTTTCGTTTTTCTTGAATCTATGAATAAATAATAAGTAATAATAAGTGTTCTATGAATAAATCATAAGTAATAATAAGTGTTCTATGAATAAATAATAAGTAATAATAAGTGTTCTTTTCAAGCAACATATCACAATATTCAAATCGCATATCAAATTGATATATCTCTGTATGTGTATATATAAGAGTTCCTCATATTTTGGATGTTTCACAAGCATGCAAGGAATTTCGTCTCGTAAAGTATTCCTTTGGCAGAGATAAGTGTTTCGGATAAACGATAACACCGTATTACGTTGACGAACTCTGCTTCATTGTGACACAAGCTATTAAATCTTTTTTTATGATTTTCCGATTAATTATTAGCATTTTCTCACACATTCTCTCTATAAAATTAATATTTTAAACCGTGAAAATATCATATTTATACTTTATATCCTTCCTGAAGTAACTTTAAAACGCTCACAGTTAAATAATAAAGCATTTTGATAAATTAAATTATATATCAAATTTATATCGATATATATCAATTATTATTAATAAAGTTTATGTATAATAATAATTGATACACATTAATCCCTGCTTCCAATAATTGATACTACATCATATTTTATTTTCTTCAGTACTTTGAGAACGACGTTGTCCCTTGATATTAGAACTAAAACCGTTATCATTTCATTGTGTTAGCACTCTAGGATTAATACCGCGCGCTGTGACACACTCCAGAGTACTCTGGCCACATTCTATTCCCCAACTTGTCGTGTTTCTCTCCAGCTTACGACAAGTATAATACCGTCGTACTTAAGTTTGTTTTCGGGGAAAGTAGTATAAGCTGAACAGTTTCGACATTGATAAACGAAAGTCGCGAGAATAGTGGCGCCATGGTAAACCCCGCAATATAACACGTTATGGAGTTATCGACCTGTTGGCACCCCTGTCTCTGCAGCTGCGGTGCCTCTATCTTTAGCTTGGACGTGTACGGATATCTCTCTTACATCCCCGCGCGCAGGCCGCACCACCCCTGTAAAAATACGGCGTTCATCACCCTCGCGAACAAGCAGAACCAGCGTGGCACGTTTCGATATCGCTGGAGATAATTCGAAGGGCCGTCGTAGCCCTTAGCGTGTATATTTCGTGTACCGTTCGGCTTTTCGTGAACTAGAGAGTGGAGAGTGTCGATCGGTGGCGAAAAGATCTTTCGTTTTGGATTATTCAACATCGAATTCAAAGAGGAGAACTCGTGAAAAGATTGGCGATATTACTTTCCCCAAGATATGCCATTCGCGTTTTTCTCTCGAGCTCTGTAAATCATATACTTCTTCCCGGATTACAAGATCCTTCATGCATCATTTAACAGATATAAGTAAAGTAATTTAAAAAAGAAACTCCATCCACAAAATACGAATTTTATTAATCTTCTAATCCATGATTTATCAATGCATCATCATGTAGAGAATGATAATATTCATATATTCGTTGCTATCGTATAATTAGTAATAAATTATGTATTTACGAAAATATCATTTTGCTTATTATTGCCTGTTACTAATAAAATTAATAATATCCGCCATAATATTTCAATAATTTAGAGAACAATTTCCTGTTATAATAATCGCTTGTATATGCCAATTTTCTATCGATTACAGCACGTTTTACGATTAATTGATTATAAATAGTAAATATAAGGAATCATCCTCGGCGTATCAATCAGAATTCTTTAATACGCTTGAATATTACAGAAGAGATCGTCCTAAAACGATTCAAGAAGGAAACATTTTCGTTATGGTTGGCCGATTCTTCGTTGTGCGACAGCTGTTACAAAGCCAACGGGCTAAGAAAGAGAGAGAGCAAAGAAAGCAAATAATAACGAAGTGATTCACTGAAAAGTGAAGTGCAATCACTATGCTTGGATGCGCTCGCGTTCGAACTTTTTCGAGTCTTTCGGTGGTTATTTCACGCGTGCAAGTATAACATTGTACCGAAATGCACACTGAGAACATTTTGTAAGTTGAACGTTATGTCGAGTTTAGTTTTCTTTAAAACATAAGAAATAAAGAAGAAATTACGGTATCATAAAGGTAAAAGAAAACAGTGCAAGTTCTTTAGTGTAATGATAATTAAATTGCACCGAAGATTAATGATCGAAGAATAATTTTGCGACCGCTAACTATTGCTAGTTTGTAGTGCGATGATTATTGTGCAATAATTCAACGTAAAAGTCCAATATATTCATGCTCGACTAATTAGATGATTTAAGATGCCCGATACGATGATTGCTCGGTGAAGGTGCAAACTTTACGCACTGTTGCTCTTTGATTCCTTCTATCGATAGTGAGTTAATGCAATCTGTATTGTTGTACGTTGAATAATAAGTAACGATAGTATACTTATTCATTGAGAATATTTATGATAAATGGAGTGAGATTATGCAGACTTGAAAGAAGTTATATTAGAAAATAGTATGCTTCTGTAAGCAAAATAATTAAATTAAAAAATATGCACGAAGCACATTACATTTTTTTTATTTTATTATACATATTTATTTACATTATACATATTTTGTTCAACAGAATGTTTCTTATATTCAACGGCGTAAATTTGCAAAATAACGATCGACAATCGCGTAAAAAAAATTCATATGTTTGTTTTTAGTAGCGCAGACAGAAAAATACGTCATTGAATGTATTAAAGAGCACTGCGAAATATATAGTACCGTGACGTGTAATTTATTTAAGTTTCCGAGCTACTAGAAACAAATACGAATACGGGAATGTTCGTGAAAATTCGATGTAACCTGACCCTAAGCTTGTTCGAAACGTATACTATTCGGCGAAGTCCTTGCAACACGACCGTGGCCACATACATACGGATCGTAACTGCGTCGACGAAATTGCATTTGGCAGAGAAGTTTGCGCAGAATGCCAAAGCATTCCGGTCATCGTGAAAACGTCAGCGCGAGTTTCGTTCCCGCAACTGCAGACACAGACACTGATTTTAAAGTCCACAAAGCGAAGTGGTGGACAACCCCCGATGACTGAATTATCTGCCTGTAATGGCGCATAAAGAGGGACGGTACGGAAAGGGATGTCGCACCCTTCTTCTTTATCTGAAGAAGAATGTGCGCGGTACACCGTGACATAATCGATAACAGCTCCGACCGAATGCGTTATATGCGACGAGAAGGCAAGATGAATAGAAAGACTTATACAAGATAAACATTTCAACAAGTTATAAAACGTTAAATAACGAAAGCAGTTTAAGATTATCTAAATAGAATATTTATTAATTTATCGATTCATTTCTATAAATCGTGACTGAAATTTAATCAAAAAATACACATCTTACGAAACATTTTCTATTATAATTAAAATTAAGTTCGTCAAAATAGAATGATATATGTATTCTGAAAAGAGCTTCTCGGAGAAGAAGGGAAGAATCGTAACGTTAATTGGTACGCGTGCATATTTCATGCGAATGTCCGATACGGGAATAAGCTGTCAGATCTCTCATCGAGCAAGCCGAATTGACTTGGGGTCCGTTAATAAAGTTACGTTCCCCTCTCACGGGACTCATCGTAAGATGGGCGGATGAAGGACAGTTCGATAATGCTCGAGAAAATAGTAAAAAGGTCCCCTACCATCGAACATCACCGATCCATCCTCCAGGGACAACGTCAATCTACAATTCTAGTCCATTTCCCGACGAACGTCATCGAAATTCGATGAGTTCGCTATTCGGACGGGCTAAAGAATGTGACAGGAGGATATATATGCAGATATCGTGTTATTTCTATAATGCAAGAACCGCGCATCACGCTTACATACACATACATGTTTCTATCTAAAATATGTATAATTAAAATAAAATGTATTGCCATCTGTGTACACGTACATATGTATAAGTTATGGCGTTTCGGAATAACTACAAAAAAAAAATTATGAATAAGAAATCAGCAAGAAAGCGTCTGCACTTTCTCTGACATGAGTGTCAGTGCGCTAAATAATGCGAGCCGTTGATTATCATCCGTTCAGTCACGTTTAGCGCTAATTGTAAACGGTGAAAATATGGGGCATTGGATTTTCAGGTTGTTTTAGTGGAAAAATTCTTGGGTTTGAACACGAAAGTAAGGTCGTTATTGCTGTCTGCTTAGTCCACGAAGGTGTAGCCATAATTGAAACTTGCAGATAACGACTGAAAAAACTTTACGTGCAATGTTATCTCACATTCCTGACACGTTAGGCATTATACTGAGTAAGCGAGTACGTGTAAAAAAAAAAATGCGTAAGAAAAAGTGTGAATACGCACGACATTGCATCGGCGAAACCGGACCGCAAATATACTATGTTCCGCTTAAGAATTATGAATCAGCATCGTAAAACCTAACCGTATAATAATGAACGCGTGAAATTATTCGCCGTGAATTAAAGTTAACTGAATTCTTTCGCAGTATCGGAGAATAGCCTGCAATTTATTGCCTTTAATGTTACAGCGTGTTGACCCAGATATCCATCTAATACACGTACACATTATTTCTTACAAAATCTTATACACGTATAGATTATATATTACTTCTATAAAAATGTCAAAAGAGTTTTAACTGTCTTGAAATTTTAATGTAGATTATTAATCAGAAGAAAGTAAGTATGACAATTTATCGTATTATTGTTTGCAATATATTATAATTATTAAATGTGACAACATATATGAGAATAAAGTTTAGTGAATAACTTTGTGAATAAAATGTCGTGCTTCATATTAAAATATATTGCAAATGCATAATATTAGTAAATTATATTAATAATTAATATAATTATATTATTGCCAATTATTTCATGACATTCTTTTCGTCAAAGTTGCAGAAATCGCAGATGCAATAACGATAGTTGGAATAATTCCATCTTAATGGAATAAGTTGAGAATAAGAGACGAACCACGCGGAACGTCTGTCGATATTTCGCAAGTTTCGTCACTGTTCAAGTGTCATCGACAATGTCGTAACTTGACGTACTGTTAGCGAACTTAATTCCCGTTGTTCTTGGAATATTATCGGCTGTTAGACACGTATTTATTACAGCAACAGGAAACACTGGGTGTGCCGAGCGAGATAACGCGGTTCCTGCGGCGTTTTGCATCCAGGCCGAACCCCCGGTGATAAAAGGAGAACCAGGACGTCGATCTATCGGGCGGGAAAATTATAAAGCGCGGAAAGTCTCCTTTGTGCATGACACGAAAGAGTTACGGACACGATTGCAAGCTCTCGGCGCACACGGCGTTTATGCGACGCGACAGAAATAAGCCCCTCCACGGATGCATAACTTCGGCGCATAATTTTGTTTTAGTGTGCGTTTCTTTCTCACTTTTTCATCGTATCCATCTATTTCGAGAGTATTGCGTCACGTTAACTCTTTTTACGATTACGCCGGAAGAGAAATATTGTATTAAAAAAAA
>NW_021848818.1:1467802-1505037 GCF_003651465.1 Formica exsecta | reverse complement strand
GTCAGCATATTCGTGTCTATATCAGCTGGGCGTAGATCAATCGCACTTGTAGCGACAGGTGGTGCGTTGACAATGCTTCGTGTAGCGTGTTCTCGGTACGTTTCCATTATTCAAGTACTTTCGTGCTCCAAATGCCAGATCGTGGAAGTGAAACAACCCTAAGAGAAAACAAATCGTACGGATCATTAAAGTTAATGAATCAATGCGGGGAACAACTTATAGTCTCATAGTCAAAATTGCACGCTGTTACACTTTGCTATGACTAGCTATGACTAGCTATAAGTTTCTATAAGCATATTCTACTTATCGAGATTATAATTTTCGCTTCGTGCCAATCCATTTGTCTGTCGATTAGATGCAACGTTAAAATAGTGCATTTACTGTCTTACTATAATATAATGCATAGCCGCTTTCTCCACGTTCCTCAGAATACATATTTCATAAAAGAATGTAAATATTACACATTTATGTACCATATTATTCATTTACTTAATTAATGAACTTGTTATTAAGAAAAAATGTGTAATTATATAAAAGTTCTAAATTTATTTGTTATATTCTATGAAAAATGTTTTATATTTTATAACTTTCGCAAATACTCTTAATTGCAGTTTTTAATTACATATTGATTAAAGATTTTTATTTATTTTTTTAAATAAAAGCACATTTAATTGCACACTCAAAAAAATGTCTTGCTGATATAGGTAGATTTCTAGGTGTCACAACAAAAATTTATCGCTATTTTTTGTATCTGTTAGAATATTGTCTGTTACATATAGAATTTATAGCAGCAATATTCTAATAATATCTTCTAGAAAATTTAGGTTCCATTGCCAAATGTTAATCACTGCATTGGATAAATATGAGTTTCGATACTACAGCTAGAACACTCTTTGTGAGAAATATAACTGCCAATTATAACTGCAGCATCGAAAAATTGAGAGAAATTGTTTAAAAGAGCTGGATAGATTGGGCGCGTTATACAAATATGTTAGATGTGAGGATTATATATTTATTTGTTTCTTGCCGCTAATTTTTTTGTGTACCACAGCCAAACTTTATAACAAGTATGATTGGCCTTAACATGGATAGGCGCCACAGAAAAACATTCTTTCTAAATTTCACAAACAGTTCAGATATAAATTCTGTCTCTGTCACTTAGATTGATTAAATGCGAAACATATGCGATATCACAGTATTTGCTAATCATTTATGTACCTCAGTTAATTTTGCGCACCCAGAAAATTTTTTCTGTAGTTGCAATACCACTTTTTTGAGTGTAATGATTAATATAAGAAATTATGTGATAGGTTAATAAATAATTTTTTTGTCTTAACACAATAAAAGTTAAATGATAAAAATGTTGTATTAATAATAACTTTTATGTAAAAATATATATAGTAAAAAGATATTCAATCTTTTTCATTACATTTATTATTTATTTATTGTATGCGCAAAAAGATAAATAAAATGGGATGCAAACGATTCTATAAAAATATAGAAAGATAGAGAGGAAAATATACAATAATAAGGTACTCTTGCGCGAAAGTGTTTATTCTGCCGTTATTTGCTTTTCTGTCAAAGAGTCTACAATCGTGACTGATCGATATACACTAGTGCATTTGATGACGGTTTGTTTGGTATTGATTTCGATAAATACCTATATGTATATGATGTACAATGCTAAATAAATATGCATTATCTTAAAAATGTATTATGGAATAATATTAAGATTATTTTTTAATGGAAAGGAAAATCGTTTTCGTTTTTCTTGAATCTATGAATAAATAATAAGTAATAATAAGTGTTCTTTTCAAGCAACATATCACAATATTCAAATCGCATATCAAATTGATATATCTCTGTATGTGTATATATAAGAGTTCCTCATATTTTGGATGTTTCACAAGCATGCAAGGAATTTCGTCTCGTAAAGTATTCCTTTGGCAGAGATAAGTGTTTCGGATAAACGATAACACCGTATTACGTTGACGAACTCTGCTTCATTGTGACACAAGCTATTAAATCTTTTTTTATGATTTTCCGATTAATTATTAGCATTTTCTCACACATTCTCTCTATAAAATTAATATTTTAAACCGTGAAAATATCATATTTATACTTTATATCCTTCCTGAAGTAACTTTAAAACGCTCACAGTTAAATAATAAAGCATTTTGATAAATTAAATTATATATCAAATTTATATCGATATATATCAATTATTATTAATAAAGTTTATGTATAATAATAATTGATACACATTAATCCCTGCTTCCAATAATTGATACTACATCATATTTTATTTTCTTCAGTACTTTGAGAACGACGTTGTCCCTTGATATTAGAACTAAAACCGTTATCATTTCATTGTGTTAGCACTCTAGGATTAATACCGCGCGCTGTGACACACTCCAGAGTACTCTGGCCACATTCTATTCCCCAACTTGTCGTGTTTCTCTCCAGCTTACGACAAGTATAATACCGTCGTACTTAAGTTTGTTTTCGGGGAAAGTAGTATAAGCTGAACAGTTTCGACATTGATAAACGAAAGTCGCGAGAATAGTGGCGCCATGGTAAACCCCGCAATATAACACGTTATGGAGTTATCGACCTGTTGGCACCCCTGTCTCTGCAGCTGCGGTGCCTCTATCTTTAGCTTGGACGTGTACGGATATCTCTCTTACATCCCCGCGCGCAGGCCGCACCACCCCTGTAAAAATACGGCGTTCATCACCCTCGCGAACAAGCAGAACCAGCGTGGCACGTTTCGATATCGCTGGAGATAATTCGAAGGGCCGTCGTAGCCCTTAGCGTGTATATTTCGTGTACCGTTCGGCTTTTCGTGAACTAGAGAGTGGAGAGTGTCGATCGGTGGCGAAAAGATCTTTCGTTTTGGATTATTCAACATCGAATTCAAAGAGGAGAACTCGTGAAAAGATTGGCGATATTACTTTCCCCAAGATATGCCATTCGCGTTTTTCTCTCGAGCTCTGTAAATCATATACTTCTTCCCGGATTACAAGATCCTTCATGCATCATTTAACAGATATAAGTAAAGTAATTTAAAAAAGAAACTCCATCCACAAAATACGAATTTTATTAATCTTCTAATCCATGATTTATCAATGCATCATCATGTAGAGAATGATAATATTCATATATTCGTTGCTATCGTATAATTAGTAATAAATTATGTATTTACGAAAATATCATTTTGCTTATTATTGCCTGTTACTAATAAAATTAATAATATCCGCCATAATATTTCAATAATTTAGAGAACAATTTCCTGTTATAATAATCGCTTGTATATGCCAATTTTCTATCGATTACAGCACGTTTTACGATTAATTGATTATAAATAGTAAATATAAGGAATCATCCTCGGCGTATCAATCAGAATTCTTTAATACGCTTGAATATTACAGAAGAGATCGTCCTAAAACGATTCAAGAAGGAAACATTTTCGTTATGGTTGGCCGATTCTTCGTTGTGCGACAGCTGTTACAAAGCCAACGGGCTAAGAAAGAGAGAGAGCAAAGAAAGCAAATAATAACGAAGTGATTCACTGAAAAGTGAAGTGCAATCACTATGCTTGGATGCGCTCGCGTTCGAACTTTTTCGAGTCTTTCGGTGGTTATTTCACGCGTGCAAGTATAACATTGTACCGAAATGCACACTGAGAACATTTTGTAAGTTGAACGTTATGTCGAGTTTAGTTTTCTTTAAAACATAAGAAATAAAGAAGAAATTACGGTATCATAAAGGTAAAAGAAAACAGTGCAAGTTCTTTAGTGTAATGATAATTAAATTGCACCGAAGATTAATGATCGAAGAATAATTTTGCGACCGCTAACTATTGCTAGTTTGTAGTGCGATGATTATTGTGCAATAATTCAACGTAAAAGTCCAATATATTCATGCTCGACTAATTAGATGATTTAAGATGCCCGATACGATGATTGCTCGGTGAAGGTGCAAACTTTACGCACTGTTGCTCTTTGATTCCTTCTATCGATAGTGAGTTAATGCAATCTGTATTGTTGTACGTTGAATAATAAGTAACGATAGTATACTTATTCATTGAGAATATTTATGATAAATGGAGTGAGATTATGCAGACTTGAAAGAAGTTATATTAGAAAATAGTATGCTTCTGTAAGCAAAATAATTAAATTAAAAAATATGCACGAAGCACATTACATTTTTTTTATTTTATTATACATATTTATTTACATTATACATATTTTGTTCAACAGAATGTTTCTTATATTCAACGGCGTAAATTTGCAAAATAACGATCGACAATCGCGTAAAAAAAATTCATATGTTTGTTTTTAGTAGCGCAGACAGAAAAATACGTCATTGAATGTATTAAAGAGCACTGCGAAATATATAGTACCGTGACGTGTAATTTATTTAAGTTTCCGAGCTACTAGAAACAAATACGAATACGGGAATGTTCGTGAAAATTCGATGTAACCTGACCCTAAGCTTGTTCGAAACGTATACTATTCGGCGAAGTCCTTGCAACACGACCGTGGCCACATACATACGGATCGTAACTGCGTCGACGAAATTGCATTTGGCAGAGAAGTTTGCGCAGAATGCCAAAGCATTCCGGTCATCGTGAAAACGTCAGCGCGAGTTTCGTTCCCGCAACTGCAGACACAGACACTGATTTTAAAGTCCACAAAGCGAAGTGGTGGACAACCCCCGATGACTGAATTATCTGCCTGTAATGGCGCATAAAGAGGGACGGTACGGAAAGGGATGTCGCACCCTTCTTCTTTATCTGAAGAAGAATGTGCGCGGTACACCGTGACATAATCGATAACAGCTCCGACCGAATGCGTTATATGCGACGAGAAGGCAAGATGAATAGAAAGACTTATACAAGATAAACATTTCAACAAGTTATAAAACGTTAAATAACGAAAGCAGTTTAAGATTATCTAAATAGAATATTTATTAATTTATCGATTCATTTCTATAAATCGTGACTGAAATTTAATCAAAAAATACACATCTTACGAAACATTTTCTATTATAATTAAAATTAAGTTCGTCAAAATAGAATGATATATGTATTCTGAAAAGAGCTTCTCGGAGAAGAAGGGAAGAATCGTAACGTTAATTGGTACGCGTGCATATTTCATGCGAATGTCCGATACGGGAATAAGCTGTCAGATCTCTCATCGAGCAAGCCGAATTGACTTGGGGTCCGTTAATAAAGTTACGTTCCCCTCTCACGGGACTCATCGTAAGATGGGCGGATGAAGGACAGTTCGATAATGCTCGAGAAAATAGTAAAAAGGTCCCCTACCATCGAACATCACCGATCCATCCTCCAGGGACAACGTCAATCTACAATTCTAGTCCATTTCCCGACGAACGTCATCGAAATTCGATGAGTTCGCTATTCGGACGGGCTAAAGAATGTGACAGGAGGATATATATGCAGATATCGTGTTATTTCTATAATGCAAGAACCGCGCATCACGCTTACATACACATACATGTTTCTATCTAAAATATGTATAATTAAAATAAAATGTATTGCCATCTGTGTACACGTACATATGTATAAGTTATGGCGTTTCGGAATAACTACAAAAAAAAATTATGAATAAGAAATCAGCAAGAAAGCGTCTGCACTTTCTCTGACATGAGTGTCAGTGCGCTAAATAATGCGAGCCGTTGATTATCATCCGTTCAGTCACGTTTAGCGCTAATTGTAAACGGTGAAAATATGGGGCATTGGATTTTCAGGTTGTTTTAGTGGAAAAATTCTTGGGTTTGAACACGAAAGTAAGGTCGTTATTGCTGTCTGCTTAGTCCACGAAGGTGTAGCCATAATTGAAACTTGCAGATAACGACTGAAAAAACTTTACGTGCAATGTTATCTCACATTCCTGACACGTTAGGCATTATACTGAGTAAGCGAGTACGTGTAAAAAAAATGCGTAAGAAAAAGTGTGAATACGCACGACATTGCATCGGCGAAACCGGACCGCAAATATACTATGTTCCGCTTAAGAATTATGAATCAGCATCGTAAAACCTAACCGTATAATAATGAACGCGTGAAATTATTCGCCGTGAATTAAAGTTAACTGAATTCTTTCGCAGTATCGGAGAATAGCCTGCAATTTATTGCCTTTAATGTTACAGCGTGTTGACCCACAGATATCTATCTAATACACGTACACATTATTTCTTACAAAATCTTATACACGTATAGATTATATATTACTTCTATAAAAATGTCAAAAGAGTTTTAACTGTCTTGAAATTTTAATGTAGATTATTAATCAAAAGAAAGTAAGTATGACAATTTATCGTATTATTGTTTGCAATATATTATAATTATTAAATGTGACAACATATATGAGAATAAAGTTTAGTGAATAACTTTGTGAATAAAATGTCGTGCTTCATATTAAAATATATTGCAAATGCATAATATTAGTAAATTATATTAATAATTAATATAATTATATTATTGCCAATTATTTCATGACATTCTTTTCGTCAAAGTTGCAGAAATCGCAGATGCAATAACGATAGTTGGAATAATTCCATCTTAATGGAATAAGTTGAGAATAAGAGACGAACCACGCGGAACGTCTGTCGATATTTCGCAAGTTTCGTCACTGTTCAAGTGTCATCGACAATGTCGTAACTTGACGTACTGTTAGCGAACTTAATTCCCGTTGTTCTTGGAATATTATCGGCTGTTAGACACGTATTTATTACAGCAACAGGAAACACTGGGTGTGCCGAGCGAGATAACGCGGTTCCTGCGGCGTTTTGCATCCAGGCCGAACCCCCGGTGATAAAAGGAGAACCAGGACGTCGATCTATCGGGCGGGAAAATTATAAAGCGCGGAAAGTCTCCTTTGTGCATGACACGAAAGAGTTACGGACACGATTGCAAGCTCTCGGCGCACACGGCGTTTATGCGACGCGACAGAAATAAGCCCCTCCACGGATGCATAACTTCGGCGCATAATTTTGTTTTAGTGTGCGTTTCTTTCTCACTTTTTCATCGTATCCATCTATTTCGAGAGTATTGCGTCACGTTAACTCTTTTTACGATTACGCCGGAAGAGAAATATTGTATTAAAAAAAAGCGAAAATATTAAAATTATCTGTAGAGATATCTACACATAACATTTACTATTTTTATTGTAATTAAATTTTTGTAACCTGTGTACTTGGAGACTTTTAAATGAATAAAACATAATGTTACGTCATTTAATAAAGATGTTATCATATTATAGAGGCATTAAGAATATGTTATTAACGTAGATCGTATAATGTAATGTTTACATATTATTTTGTCTCGCAAGTGTGAAGGAAAGAACATATGGTATAAAGTATAAACATACTAAATGCTATAAACAAAACTTTGTTATATAAAAATATCACGGATTTAAATTTTTCTAGTTTGTTTTATCACGCACATTTGATACGTTTGTTGTTCACCCGATATACAAACACATCTTGTCTCTACATATGATAATGAAATATGTCAAGATCTTGATTTTGTATTCTTTTACTATGAATTTTTATTTAAAGTTTGTTTTTTGTATTTTTTTTTTTTTTTACTTTTAATTGTGTTACAATGTATTAACGGTAACTATCTCTTTGGAAAGACGTTTACATTCTCTTCGGTCCGTTTGAAGTTTGAATTTCGCGAATATGAATTCAACTGCAAAAATAGCGCAATCGAAAGAAGAATTTTAATATCTATAAGAATTATTTCACATGAGATGAATTAACCCGCGAATATTCGTTTCACTTAACACTAGTTCTAATTCGTGTCAATTATTATATGATGCAATTATATTTATTTATAGCGTGGATGTTTTTCTACAAAGTATCACAAAAAATAAAAAATCCTCATTTTAATTTATTTTTAATGCTCCTATAATATAATATGCAGCTATTTATCCTTTTACTTTGCACTTTGTTAATATAAATTATAATGACATTTATTTATTGATCGAATTATGTACATATATAGGATGGATGTTTATCATATTTTAATTGTTTCGTATAATACACGCTGAAACAATTATGATTAAATAAATATAATCACACACTTTGATTGATAAATGATTATTTTATCAGTCAAAATGTAATTACCTTATTCAAATTTAATTATTGTACTGTGTATTGTACTGCGAAACACAATTGAAATATACATTAAATATTCATGTAAAGCACATATGTACTTCAGGCTAGACGTAAAATCGAAACGAAGAAGAATCGATGTTAAGCGTCATAAATGCACGATGAAAATGCGAATCTCGTTCGTAAATGTGTTTTTAAATCGTCGTCGGGATACTTGGCGGGATGTTTAATAAATCTGCCAGCGTTATACGTTTGCTATAAAGCTCTGCAATCAGTTGCAATTACCGGTGAGTAATGCACGCCAGGTGTCGAGAACCTGGCAGGTGCACGCATATTAGGTAATGCTTAAAAGTTTTTGTGGTCAATGCACTAACGCGAACGGTACATATGTATATTCGCTTGTTAAATAACCTATAAGGAAATTAATAGCGTTTCATACAATATACAATATATATATTCATTGGCACGATATAATATCTTCGTAGGTAATTCTCTATTGTAGGCTTTCTGCCAGGAATAAATTCAAAAAAATCTTTCTTCTATAAAATACAGATCTGATAGGGAAATTAATACTATTTCGATCGGACGTAATGTATAGAAGTCTTTAATTGACAATTTATATCAAGATTTTAAAAAATGTTCAAAAAAATTTTTCAAGTTACGCGAAGTATAAGTATTGGATCGAGAATTGAAGTGGACTTTTTTATTCAACGATTTATCTTCGGTTTTTTTAATGTTTGATCTCTAAATAGTGTGAATCTATATAAGACGTCAGATTTTAGTGACATCCTGTACGTAAAGATTCGATACTGAAAATAAACGTTGTAACATGCATTACGAATAACGGTGACGTTATAATTATTATTTACAAGTACACGAAAAATGATTCGCGAATATATGCATTTATGAATGCGGCAATTCGTCGTGTGCTGGTGCACGCGGATCCATTGTGACATAAGACGGAAAGCGATATTACAAAATATAAACGCGCATAAAAATAACAAAGTTTTACCAAGAATAACAAACAGAATTCGATCAATCGCGTATACGCATTCCCCTATATACAAGTACTTTCTACGAATATTTGTATTCCTCCCCCTAGTAAAATCGACCCTGAAAATATCTTCGAAAAAAACATATCAAACGGACTCACCGGCGATGACGGTGTCCTGCAGATTGTACTTGGCCGTGCCGGTTTTCCCGACCTTCGGGAAGTCCTTGAGCTTGCGACCGCTCAATTTGAGCTCGCCGCTCAGGTGCGCCTCCTCCAGGATCCGCTCGAGGCTCCTGGTGAGCTGCTTCTGTATGTGGCCGCTCATGTTCGACGCAACCATCGCCATATTACATTTTTCGGACACGGGAAACACACGCGGCGCGACTGCACGCAACGGCTTCGGCGATGCGACCGAGAACAGGAGGGTGCGTCTCCTCCCCTGGCGTAGCACTCGCGACGACGCGCTCCGATCTCGTGCTCGAGAACGCGGCAGAGGGTAAACGCAGAAGACGCGCGTCACGACCTTCCCCTCGGTGTGTCAGGACGCGACTGATAGGCGATAGACTATAAAGACCGTGCTGCGCGTCGCATTGTGCGCGACGCGCGCCACTTAAGCGCCATCTTGTGCGAGGTGTCGTCGCCATGACAACCGGTCTCTTTAATAACATTTATTTTATTCATATATACACAGTTCTTTATTACATTTTTTGCATTTAAAATTCAAAACAAAATCAGCTTTGGGGTAAAAAAAGATGAGAAACGAGATCTGAAAGAAAGTATGTATACAGGAAATACAGGTACATAAAAAAAGAGAATACACTTTCGTATAGAATATTTAACATAATTAGAAGTACGAAAATATAGAAGAGCTAATGTTGGAGATAAATTTTATATAATATGTTATAAACGAAAATCGGGGAAGATAATAAAAGATATAATATAGACATCTTGTTGTATGTTTCTCTATAGATAAAAATTATTTTCTACGTATTTATTTTGTATTTTATATATCACACATTTTCGACATAGACTTCAATCCGCTCGATACATTCATTCTGTCGTCATTATCAATTATACAAATCGCATTCATCAATTATTATTATATAATAATTTATCGTTATTAAATTTTTAATAACTTAACAATTTACATTAAGTAAATATTAGTTATGTTGTAGGTATAATAAAGCATAAATATTACCATAATACATTTACAGTATTCATGGTAATATTGCGCAATCTTTTACTAAAAAAAAATAAATATATACCTAATGCTCTATAGTTAATTTTTCGATTTCTGAGCTACTATGATTCCTTGTGATTCTTGATATTGTCTAACTAGTTGTTCTTGTACCTCCGGTATGCAAGGGCTATATCTTGCATATTCCATAGTAAATTCTCCTTTACCTTGCGTAGTTGATCTTAGTTCGCCGGCATAACCAAACATCTCATTAAGTGGCACTTCTGCAACGACTGTGAACCATCCTTCATTTACCTCCGTTGTATTTATAATTCCTCTTCTTTTATTGATTTGTCCTAATACCAAACCCTATAAAATGCATTACATAATTGAAAATTTGATTAAGTAATAGAACATGTAAAAGTTTGTATTCAGCAAAAAAGCGATAAATTATATAAATATGAAATAAACTATATTAGGTAGTATTATTGTACCTGAAATTCCTCAGGACCCGTTACTTCGACCAGCATAACTGGCTCCAAAATTCGCCAGCTACCATTTTCAAACACATCTCTGACAGCACCTTGAGCAGCTTGAAAGAAGGCGAACTCCGAAGAATCGACGCAATGATGCATACCATCTATTATCCTGAATTTAACACCAGCAATTTTGTGTCCACTGAGCATACCTTTCTCACACATAGCTTTGAAGCCTTTTTCTACACCCGGAATATATTGTTTTGGAACATTCGTCCCTATAGTTTCGTCCGAAAATTCGATATTTGTGTTTTTCTGGGGTGGTAAAGGCTAAAAATAAGAAACATAGAAATTTTTCTTTTAAATAAGATATTGAAAGATTATACACACACACAAGTGATATCTAATATCAATAAATATGATAAATATTAATGATAAAAAAACATTAAAAACGCACATATTTCATACCTCCATAATTCCAATCACACGAGCATATTGACCAGCACCACCAGACTGTTTTTTATGAAAATAATCAAATTCACATGGTTCACATAATGTTTCACGGAAAGAAACCTTTGGCTTTCCAAGAACGATTGGGCAATTATATTCACGTTCTAATCTTTGTGCATAAATTTCTAAATGCAATTCGCCCATGCCGGAAATTATACTTTCCTGAAAAAGACATATGTCTCAGTACTAAATATATTTGCCAAGAATAATAATTTATGACATAGAAAATCTTACCTTGTTATCGGTATCATAAGTGAAGCGCAAAGTTGGATCTTCTTTAGTAAATCGGCCAATACCCTTAGCAAAATTGTCTCGATCTTTTGAGTTTTTTGTTTGTATAGACATAGATACCACAGGATCAGGAACATAAATTGATTCCATTGACAATTCTAGCTTAGAATCTTTGACAAAAGTATCACCAGATGCACAATCTATTCCAAATAAAGCAAAAATATCTCCTGCATAAACTTCTGTCACATCTTCCATTTGATTTGAATGAAGCCGAACTAATCTTTGAGTTCGTACCTGAAATATAAAGTAATAGAGCAATTACCATAATATTTTTTAAACACATTTCAATGATAAATTATAAAAAAATATATATGTGTGTATCAATATCTATATAATTACCCTCTTTCTTGTTCTTGTATTGTATAAAATATCAGATTTTCTCAACATTCCTTGATAACTACGGAAATATGTTAATTGACCAAATCTGCCAGCCTCTAATTTGAACGCCAACCCAACAAAAGGATTTTTATCATCACGATCAGAATTTAATAAAATTTTAGTATGTTCTCCACTGAAATATAAAACAAAATTTATCCTTAGATATATGGCACATATATAAGTATCAATTATTATTAATATACAAAAAGCTTACTCAGATTTCTCTTGAAGAGCATAATTTTCTACTTCTCCTGGATTTGGTAAATAATTAATTACTGCATCTAATAATGGCTGAACACCTTTATTCTTTAATGCAGTGCCAACTAGTACAGGTGTAAATTTTTTTTTCAAACAACTCCTACGTATAGCATTCATAATATCTTTCTCAGTTATCTTTGTATCATTTAGATATAATTCCCCAAGCGTATCATCCACATTGCTCAAGTGCTCGATTAATTCTTGCCTTTTTTCATTCACCTCTAATGAATGTAACATAAATGTAATAATTTTATAAAGCAAAAAGAGAGAAACAGACATGCCAATGTGATTTTGAAATCTAATTCTATGTGCATACCTGCATTCATATCCTTTGGAATATCATCCTCTCTAATAAGTTCTCCGAAATCTCCTTCAAAATAAACTGCTTTTTGAGAAATTAAATCAACTATTCCCTTTGTATTGCTTTCCAGACCAATTGGCAATTGTATAAACGCAGCATTATGATGTAGTTTGGTTCTCATTTGCTGTAAGACTTTCTTTGGATTTGCGCCCATTCTATCTAGCTTATTGATAAATGCTAAGCAGGGTACATTGTATCTTTTCATCTGTCTATTTACAGTCAAAGTCTGTGATTGGACACCACCCACAGCACAGAGGACAAGTATAGCACCATCCAAAACACGTAGAGCTCTTTCAACTTCCACTGTAAAATCCACATGTCCAGGTGTGTCAATAATATTAATGTTATGATCTTTCCATAATGTATATGTCGCGGCAGATTGAATAGTGATTCCTCTCTGCCTTTCCAATTCCATACTGTCCATAGTTGCACCCACATTATCTTTTCCTTTCACCTAATAGGAACAAGTATATTATATATATATTATCTCTTTCCATTTTATAGAAATATTGAAATATAAATATATAATAACATATATTAACTTTACTAATTTTAACAATCTCTCTATACATAAAAATACATAATAATTAAATTCTACAACTCACTTCATGCATTTCGGATATTCTACCGGTATAATACAAAATACGTTCGGTCAAGGTAGTTTTACCAGAATCAATGTGAGCTGATATACCAATATTCCTGAGCTTTTCCAATGATTTATGCTCAGCAAATTTAGCATGTGACGCCCAAAACCGCACATTTTGCTTTAAAAAAAATGAAGTAATTTCGTAAGTCGTAATGAAATTTTCTTATTAACGAATACGAAAGCAGCTACAAAGAATTTAAAGGTAAAGTAAAGGTTAAGAATCTTACTTCATAGATGCGTGGATGCAGCTTTGACAATTGAGTTAAATTAATATTACGACTTAAAAGACTCATGATAGCCATAATTATCAATTTTATCTAATATCAACTAATTTTTTATAGCTATAACTTTTCTGTCAGAATTATTTTTTGTACGATGTTACATGAAGCACCGACGACGTCCGACATTACCGAGATTACACACACAAACACACGTCACACACTGTCACTAGTCCACTACATAATCAAAGTTTCAATGATGTAACGCAATAAAAATTCATGTATAATTATATATAATTAATATATGCGATTTAATTTAAAGATGTAGTTAAGAAATATATATACAAGTTTACAGAAATAAAAAGTTACAAATTAAAAAAATTTCATTACGAATTACGAAAATTTAAATAATTGAAGAGAATATTTCATTTATAATAGGCACAATAAAAATGTAATTTATTGAATAAACACACACACAATTGATTTATATAGAATTACATAGATATAGATAGAAATACAGAGAAAGACCTAGCTAAAAGATGAATATCAAAGAAGTGTCGAACATTCGTAATTTTATAAATATACAAAAAGTTAATATATAAAATGTTTTAAAATTCTTATAAATCTTTTTGAAATATTCTCATAAAATTTTCTTTAATTTATCTCATATAACATCCATTTCTTATAGTCTAATGTTTGTTTTATTATAAATAAAAAGACGAAAATTTTCGATAAAAGAGATACTTTATTATGAATTGCATAATCATTATTATTTATCTTAATTTTGTTAATAATAATATGTAGAATAAAGTACCGCGCAAAAAATATATAACATAAGAATTTAAGACATCTTCAACATAACATGATATAACATAACAAGTATATTTAACGCATTTGAATAGTCTTCTTTTATACTACGGGTATTTACACTGAACTTTTATAGGATCAGGAAAAATAATTTTCATATAACTCGATAGTATTATAGTTTTGTGCTCAAATATATCTTTTTACTCTATTTCTACTTTATAATTATAATCACTTATATTAATATTAATGGCTTTGTATATTAATTGTAGATTCATATATCTGATAATTATCGTTGCATATTAATGAACAAATTTGTTGCACGATTTGTTTAAAACTTAAATTATACTTTATATGCGCGCGTGCACGCATAGAAAGTAAACACCGAATCCTTATGTGAAATATATAAAATCAATAATAAAAAAATTGAGTTTGCATTACTTTCGTCTGTAATTTTATGAGTCTTTGAGCTAATAATATCAAAAATGGAGAATATTCTACAAATATTAACATTAAGAGATTGTTTTACACATTACATAGAGATTATGTCTTTTAAATGTTGTGGAAAAAATAAAAGACAATTACACATCGAGATGTTAATAATATCTTACGACGTGATGTAAATGTGTCAATATTGATTGTCTATGTTTATCAATCATACTGAATTAATTAAATCTACAAATATGGAATTGAAAGAAACATTGACTATAAAGATGATTCACAAATACTATATATACGAAAGCAGAGTCATAACAAATAAACTCATTTCTTATAGCTCAGCGAATATAGATCGCAAGTCAATTTGATTTTCTATTTTCTATTTGTAATGTGCACTTCTTGTCATACTCAACTATCTACTTCAGCAAAAGCATTCATGATGCACAAAATATGCTATCAATATAACATGACAAACCAATTGAATAGCACGAATTTCTAAATATATTCTTCTTTTCCAAATTTCCTTTTAATTTTATTGTTTTTTATTGTGTCTATATTATGATAATATATTTGCATTGAGTATAAAATCTTATTCTTATAGACATAAGTTCTCTCTTTCTTTCTTTCTCTCTGTACATAAATTGAAGCTAGAGGTATCCTACAACATTCCTCTTTCCTTTGACTAAGTTATAGACATAAAGACTTTACAAACACATTAATATCATATCTGATTAAAAGCACGTAACATTTTTGGTACCAAGTTTCGTTGGTGAATGTTTCCCATCATTATCACCGAGATCCATACCAAATGGCACTGAATTCCAAATGGCTTTGTCATTTCGATCATCTTCTTCACTCAGGATATTGCACATCATACGATCATCGTAAAGAGAAAATCTCGCCGTTGATTGCGCACGACCACGAATTTTTCTAACGGATGGTGGCAAATCACCAGGCGTTTTTATTCTCATATGTGGATCCTTTAATGCATTGTTTATGTTTGAGCCCACATTAAAGACTTCATTAAATTTGTCAATACTCTGTTGTCTACTTAAATTGTTTTCTCTCTTTTTGTTTCTTAAATTTACAAGTGGCAAAGTAGAAGGACGTGCGTTGAATGTCGTATTATCAATTTCATATTGCTTTTGCTTCCCCGTTTGCGTGGTATTTTTGTCATTCTTCTCTATTGGTATCGCCGAGGTAGAAGTTTTACCAACAATACCATTTACGTACTTTCCTCCAGGCGAGATTGTTACATTTGTTTCGACAGTTTTAATTTGGATATTTTGCTTTGATAATAAATTGGATTTAGAATCCTCTCTGTCTATTTGGTATTTACTGTACGGATACATCTTTTTAGTAATGAGCAATTTTTTTAAATTGGGCCAAGCAAATAATTTTTTTCGTGGACTTTCTTGAAGCGACGAATCTTGTATGTTCGTTTGTTTTCGCTTACCGCACGAAGTTGACCCTTCGTCGGAAATGACATTTTGGACATATGGTATAGGCGTCGCTGGTCTAAGTTGCGTTAATTGAGTAGTGTGTTGACTTAAGTAATCGTGTGAAACCAGACCTTGTGCTTCTGTGACGATTTTATATTGATCGTGACACGCATGTTTCAGTGACTTATCGACGAGAACATTGCCATTGCAGCCCAAGTCGTCTAAGGAATCAGATTGTAACATTAAATTTCTCTCCATACATGGATTTCTGCCTTGATACGGCTGAAGCGTTTGAGTATGATTATATGTCGCTACTTCGTTCGAATTTTTGACTGAAATATAGATTAAGGATGATTAAAATGATATTACAAGTATTACGAAATATATAATGTTTATTAATATCAATTACTTACAATTGTGTTCATGAGCAACACTATCAGATGGTGATAATATAACTAAGTTTTCAGCTATTGCGCTGTCATTACCATCTTGCATCATGTTCAATGCAAGTTGAACAACATGTACATTATCATGATGCGAGGACTCGCTATAAAGACTGTTTGTCGTTGAAGGCACTAGGGTGCAATGAGAATTCACCATTGGACTTCCATCAGTAAAGTGCATTGTTACTACAAGATAAGTCCTTTTTTAGAAAATGTAAAAGATATATAGTTTTTATTAAATATTAAATGCATTACCACGATGAGATTGCAATTCCGAAAGTCGTTCTTCTATACACAAAGCAGTTAAACGAGCTTCCGCATCAGCATCCCAGCAATCTTCCATAGTTTCCTTAATTAAACGCACCCCTGGTCTATCTACTAAATTACTCTCTAAAAGTGGTCTGGCTTTGTTACGTGATACTAAAACTTGCATTTGTTCAAATGTTGGATGAAGACCTAGAAGGTATACAATAAAAAACACATATTTGTTATAAATAAAATATAACAGTGTTAAAACAACAGGCATTTTAAGAGATATTTCATATAAACAAACCTATTTCATTTTCATATGGCTGTTTATATTGCGGTACTTCTGATCCAGGAATATAAATGTCAGAACATCTCGTAACCAGTTCCCAAAGAACTAATCCCATTGCATAAACATCTATCTGTTTTAAAGAACTTTCACAATCACGTAAATTAACAGCACCTTCCAATACTTCTGGTGCCATATATCTCAAAGTGCCCACCTAGCATAATAGATTTTAATAGAAATTGAATTATATTATAATAATATAATCTTCAATATCTTATGAATACTTAGATACTTACATCATTAATTGATTTTAATTCAGCATGCTGTTCCTCTCCATTAGAGTAATATTTAGATCCAGAGATTTGAACTGCCAAACCCAAATCACAAATACAGCAAGTACCATCAGCTTTGATTAATATATTCCTCGAATTTATATCTCTATGTGCAATGCATGGTTTGAACTTGTCTAAAAAGAGTAATATTTATGTAAATCTATACTATAGAAAAATTCTAATTATATAATCTCTTAATGAAATAGTCTTTTGTACATACCACCTTTACGGATATCTGTATGCAAATAAGCGAGTCCTTTAACTATTGAAAGACTCATTTTACAGAATGTAGTCCAATCAATAGTGTGTGTTCGTAAAAAGTCTGTTAAACTACCACCTGGAGCAAAACTGAATACCAAAAGATATTCAACACTACCATCCATGCTTATTCTCTCATCCACACCTACAATTAAAATATTAATCAAATTTATTGTATAATTTAGCTTAAAGACTCAGAAAGAAAAAGGATTCAGGACTTAAAAATATAAAACAGTTTTATATATTATTATTATTTATATTATTTGCATTATTATTGTTATAATTTAATTCATTTTAATTTCAATAAAATATATAATACGAACCATAATAGCTCAATAATGATGGATGCTCCATAAAAGGTAAACAATAAGTATCTCTCTCGTTCTGAAAATAATTGCGATAGTGCGAAGGATATATTTTAACTGCAACATCTTGATCTCCCATGCTACCTTGCCATACTGATCCATATCGTCCTTGACCTGATGATTACAATTATAATTTATAGAGAAGGAGAACAGAGCTTATTTTAATATTAAATATGATAAGAGAGATGTCACATTAATTTTACAAAATAATAATTAATGAAGAAGGACATACCTACAATAGTTGTGAGTTTCAAGTGATCAACTGTGTAAGTACCAGTTCTTAATGCTGGACTATCCATGAAATGATCATTATAAGGTAACAGTTTTCCTAATTTTTCTAACTTATGAAGATACAGCTTGTACATAATCGTCACTATGATACACATCACTAATATACATAATATGACGATTAGTATAATAATTATCCATAGTTTATAGTTTGACCGTTCAAGATATTGTGTAGCTGGAAATTATAAAATAATGTTCTTTAATTATCATTACTTTATAAAAAGTATAAGCTATTTTATAATTTAATTTATTTTGATATTAAAAATTGCTATTAATTGTTGTTAAGCTTACTTCGCTGTATTTTTTGTGAGGAAAGAGAATTAGATACTTTGTTATCTGAGTAAACAGGATTAGAATTTGTAATATTAAGATTACAATAATCTCCATGACAGCAACAAAATTTTGTATTGTTCAAAGCTTTTGTGGATCTCTCAAGCGCAACACATTCTGTATTTTCACATTTTTGTTCACCAGACTGTTTCCAGCAACCTAATTGATATATCACAACATATATCAGATATAACAATTACTTATATCAGATGGCATTTATTAATTGATGTTTATAATATATATAATGATATTCATAATATATATATAAATAGTTTTATATACCTTGAGATAAAATTTTAATTTCGGTACCATTTGCAGTCTTATCCTCTTGCCATAAGGCATGACAGAAATTATTACATTTCTCAAATTTGACATCTTCATTTGCCTAAAAATATATATTTTATTTTTACATATTTCATTTAAAATATTTGCATGCAAGATATTGTGAATTTAAGATATAATTCATGACTGAACTCTTTTTTTCTACTGAATAAGTTTTATTCTAGGACAATTGTAATTGTCCAATAAAAAGCACATTATTTTTTAATAATTTACTGTATGACCTACATTATGGTCATTGGATGTGTTTTCAGGTACACCTGTCGAGTCCTGTCTCGAAGAAAGATTTTCAACATTTTTCTTTCTGCTGGCACATCTCCTAGTGGCATTGACAGAGGCTAAACTTATGCCACACAGCAGTGTGATCAGTATGATTGATACAATGGCTCTCATTGTGCTTTAGCACAAGCCTCTTGAACCAGAACCACTTCAACAGAAGTACAGCTCTTTAAGAATTGGCATCTTTCATCGCAGTAATAGACAACACTGCCATTGAGATTCTGAACTCATCTGCTTATTATATATAACATAAAAAAATGATAAATAATTAAAGAGATTAAAAATAAAATATTTCTCATAGTTTTATTTCATATTTTTTTGCTCTTAATAAGAAAGTTATATAAAATATTATTAATCTTTATAGTTCTTAAAAATATGAAAATATCGAAATATTTTTTTTAGGTTCATATTTGATGAAGTTACTATGTATAAAATATATTTTCATATTTTAAGTAATATTAATCTATTCATGTTACACATTTAAAAATTCATATTCATCACATTATGCATAATCTTGTTTCTCAACATTTGTTGATAAGTCTATATATAACTCATATTCATTGAATATTTCTTTTTGTCATTCCTCAAATTTAATTCTCACATATTTATACAGATATTTTCAGTGACATTTAAACATGATTCGTAGAATCATGATGCAAATTTATGTGAGCCAGAATATAATATAAATAATGCAAAATCTCATTTGTGATACATGACTGATTCGTCAGAATTTCTTATGTGACAGGTAGATATAACATCGAATGGCCGAGAGTCGATTGTAAAAGATTAACGAAGGATGTTAATAAATAATCAAAAGCGCATTGTAAGTCGCACGCATACCGCGGAAAATCGGCGAAGATGAAAAAGAAAATACACGGATGAACGCGTAATGCATTACAAACTAACGTAACGTGATACGAACTTACATCCTGCTCGACGGTCCTCGTGAAAATCCGAGACGGCGTGCTATCGAAATCGTTGTCGAGGACAACATCGCACGTTTCCTCAAAACGTCGCCGAGCACATTCGAAAATTGAATAAATGTGTCGCCCGAATATTCGTACAGTATTTGACAGACAGTCCGTATCCCATTGAGTCGCGTCCTAATCACGCGTTCGCAAACTCACGCATCTTCGCGCAGTTTCTTATCCAAGGAATATCGTACGCATGACGCGAAACTTTACGAGTAATTTACATGGATACTGCACCGACAAGAATAGCAGAATAATATCGAGGACCGCTGATTGGTGCGATGTGCAGTCAACAGCGGTCAATCAGCGTTCGCGTATTTAACCAACAATCGCGTGCTCGACTTTGCGCGGGTAGATCTGCCGCTCGCTGACGCCGACGACGAATCGGATTGAGCGTCGTATCGTGCGTGTATTTTTCGATGTGATCGTGTCGTGCAAATGGCGGTTGTCGTGGTGTTTTGTGAGGTGTTACCTCGAAATTAATTACGCCATACCGTTAATAGAGCGCTCGGCGAGGAAGAGAGTGCGATAAGACAAATCGGTGCCGCGTTCGCGGATCGTTCGTAATCATCATGGTGAAGCTGTTGAAGAAATTCTTCGCGGGTGACAAAGTGTTCGCGAAAGTTCGAGGTTATCCGCCATGGCCAGCCAAAGTAAGAATCCAGACGCGATGCGCTGCTACGACGAGACACAAACATTCCTAATACCCTATGCGATGTTATCGTATCTCATTCTCCGCAAAAATATATCCGATTACGTAGATGCAAGGAGAGGATGAATATCAATTATTTATAGATAGAGTTTTAGATTATCTCGTGTGTACGCGGTCATGTTTTGTAAGATCGCGTTTTTCGTATAGGAGGAAGAAAAGCGCGGGATTTATATGGAATGGATGACATTTCCAACAATAAGTTGTGTCTTACATGATCATGATAATTGACATATGTCGTTGTTTATATCTATATTAATATTAATTAAACTTGACAAAAAAATTTATTAATATTCTTCTATAATTGTCTATAACTGCATATAATTTCTAAGATTATGTACATATATATATAGAATTATATATATGTATACGTATATGACAATATACATATGTATATTTGCAGCAAATAAATGTATATGTTTCATTTTTGGACATTATATACAAATGTAACTTATGTAATGTCCATCTATTTGCAGGTTGAAAAAGTTAGTGATCCAAATTCAAAGAATGCTAAATATGGCGTTTACTTTTATGGTACAGGAGAAACGTAAGTAACATCATAAGTGATTTACAAATTTCGTTATTTATTATATTAACATAGTATTACTCTGTAATATATTAATGTTTATCATAATATTGTCGATGAATATTTTCATGATATTAATCAAATATAATATTAAATGTCAGAGCTGTTTGCAAGGTTGAAGAGTTGTATACTTATACTGAAAACAAAGCAAAGTTTTGCAAACCTATTCGACGAAAGTTTTTTCATGAGGGCATACAGCAACTTGAACAAGAACTTAAAAATGACAGAAATAAGCCTATGGCAGATATCGCTGCCATTAAAGGTACTATGACTAATATTATCTTGATAATAATTATATTATTTATATAATTATTAGTTATATTCTTCAAAATAATTATTCTAGAAATAAATCGATTTGTTTTGTCTTTAAAGGTACTGATGCGACAGAATTGCCAACTGTTAGTGCTACAGATAGTGACATGGAATCTGGTTCCTTAATGATAGATGAAGGAGAGAAAAAGAAATCTTTGAAAAGGAAATCTCTTACAACTACCTCCAATACTCCTGTAAGTTGTTTTTTAATGTTTGTAAAAAAATGGTAAAAAAGCTTTGGAGTACTCAATACATGCTTTACAATACTGTGTAAAAAAACAGTTATTGATGAATATACTCCAAAAGAAAATTAGGAATTGCCGACAAATATTTTTAAAGATTAAATAGTTTGTGCGATTATTCCTTACAATGTTATTTATAACATATATCTTTAAAAAAATCAAACATATTGAGAGAAATAATACATGATGATAGGATACTCCAGAAGTAAAAAAGAAACGTGGTAGAGGGAAAGCCACAAGTGATGCATCGAAACAGGAAGCTGCTTTAGATTCACAAGGCGAGGAATCGCCTAAAGAAGTAGTTAGTCGCAGTGGACGCAAGATTAAGCCAAAACGCTTTGCAGATTTCTCTAGTTCCGATGAAACTGAAACCAATATGGATAAAAATGGTATATATAATATTTTTTATTGCATAGAGACCGTTATCGATATTTTCTCCTTTTGTGTTACAAATTTTACATAAAAAGTGTAGTAAATATTCCATACAAAAAATTAGATGATAAAGTATTCTTATTAAAAATACTCGATTTTCCTATTGTTTTCAATGCATAATGTATCTATAATAATTAATGCATTTATTTCTAGATTGTTAATCGTGTTTTAATTATGAAATGTACTTGCTATCAATATCATAAAATGTTATCTATATTTCAAGATTTGAAATTATATACTATTTCTGTTTAGAACATTCTGGACGAGGTCGTAAAGTGAAAAGTGAAGATTCTAATGAGCATCAAATAACACCAAATATAATGCATAAGAAAAGAGCTGCTATTGAAAGTAGGCATTTTTAGATTTTTTGCTCAATTGTTTAGTTATAATCTATTTCTGAAATTTATCTGATCATTTATCTAATTTACAGAGAGAAATAATGAAGGACCGATACTTGATGGAACGGTAGTATCAAGTGGGACATCTTCTGATACATCAAACCGCGTTCTATTAGCTCGTACATTTGCTGGAGAACATGTAGGCATTAAGCTGGATATGGACAGGCCGAAGTCTTTTGAAAGTAAAGAAGCTCGAACGCGATGGGACTGGATAGTGGCCAGGAATGCTATGAAGCTCAAAGCGCAATTGGAAAGTGGTGAAGTTTTGCCAGAGCAGGTGAAGGACTCTCTAGATTTTAATGTAGTCGTGCCAGAGGATGAGAAGCGTCTTTTAACAAAAGATGGAGCTGTTCATCGCAAAACATATAAACTGAGGTATGAAGAAATTTGTTATATATTACAGTGGTGTTTTGTTAATTTTGGCTTTGTTAATTTTGGTATTCCTCCACACGTGCTTTTAAAAACACTAATGCCGCGTCTTCTCTATATCATTATGGGCAGATCATGTGACGACACGCGCAGACGACAGCTTCGCGTGCGCAACATAAACATACAATGATTGAACATCTCGCACTGTGGAGAGGGTATCTATTAATTTTTATTTTTCAAGAGTTTTTCTTTTATTTCCAAAGGACCAAAATTAACGAGACTCTACTACATGTTGTGACTTTTATATTTAGTTGCTACATCTAATTACTTATATGTATAATGTTATTTTCTAGGTGGCTTCGTATAGAAGCTCAACTCCTACAATTAGATGCTCAAATAAAATCAAATCTAGGACTAGATCGAGCAAATACAGATAAATGCTTACAGGCAATGGATGATATCTTGGCTCTTTCAATTGATCCTTTAATGTTGAAAAAACACCCTCATATTGTTGAAACAGTGAAAAGGGTGAGTAATCATCAAATATTTAAATAATTTTGATAGTAAAGAATTTTTTTGATTTTGTTAAGAAATATATAATTTGCGCTTTTTAAGTACTGCACATTAGCCTGAGTCTCCTGATTTGTATATATATATATATATATATATTCTTTCTTTCTTTTTTCTTGCAGCTGCGACGATATATTGGCAACCTAGGAGAATGGAAACTAAGCGCAGAAGAAGGGGTATATATAAATAATACATTTATAAAATGTTTTATATGTGCTATTATTTTTGTTTTACTATAATAAATTTACAACATTTTTTTCCAGGCTAATTTCAAACAAAAGGCAGAACAGATTAGACAAAAGGCTGAGCATATATACAACAAGTATAAAGTAATTATGCAAAAAAGTTTAAATTTAATTATTTTAATGTTTCTTTTGTCATATGTTTACCAAAACTTAAAATGTGCAGGCTATGTTTACTATACCTGAAGGTCAGTCATTTTGGCAATCATTTTCGAATCAAGTGGTCCACTTCAAAGAATTGACAAAAGATATGCCTGAGGAGAAAGTGTTTTCATTGATGTCTGATCCTGCTTGTTCAGGTAGTTCTGTTATTATTTTATAAATAATAAGCAACTGATTGGCTTTATAACTTCTGATGAAATAGTTTTATAATATATAGAGATATGATACGTCAACAATAAAAAGTATATTCTGTGACATCTTATTAGTATATATATGTATATATATATATTCTTGATATGTGTGTGTGTGTGTGTATATAGATGCGGGAAGATCAGAAGATTCACTTGCAGATGATAGTGCCAGTCAACTAGACACAGATGTAGTAGCTGAAGCAGAATCTGTAGCAGAACAAAAAGCAGAGCATAAACCAGAAGAGGAATTTGAACAGGAACCAAAAGCACAGACGGAATCTGATCCAGTAGCACAAGCAGAAACAGAGGTGGAGTCGGAAACAATTGCTGAAACAGAAGTAGAAGCAGAAATGCCTACTAGAAGTGAGAGTCCCAAGAATGAGGAGACCAAGTAACATACATAAAAATTTTATTTCGTTAATATAAACTTTTACTTATTTTCTTGTATACCACCATGGTACTAAAAAAGGAAAAAAAAAACGAATATATAGCTAAAGTATATCGACCGCATTTATAAAATTATATTTCCATTATATTGGCTTTATAATCCTCTGTCTATATTTTATACACGTATGTTCTTACACAATCATTAAATTGTTGTCTAACGACATATAAATGTAACTTCTACAATATATTTGAAAGTAGAAGCATGAAATTCGTTAAAATTTAACTTTTTATTTAGCGAGATGTAAATAATATGATCTCTTGCTACAATCAAAAAAGCATTATATTAGTTAGCAAATGTTAAGTTGTTGACATATGCAATCATATAAATAAAACGTAATGAAATTTAAATCCACATATATTAGTATATATTATTTATGATTTTTATTTTAAAATATCCACATTATTTAATAAAAGCATGAAATATAAAAATTAAAATAGAAATTATTATTACATATGAGGAATAAAATTAGTGTTACAACACTGACATTATTGGATAAAAAGTGTTAAAAGGAATTATAAAACCAATTGAAGTGTGATTCTGTGAATGCGATCGATATCACTTATACGCACGTGGAAATCAATCTCTTGAATAAGTTGTGTTATATTTTCTTTCATGAGTTTGTGAGTATATATCCACATTGTGCGATTGCGGTTCACCTGCATCATCACTTGATACAATATTTGCAATCACTACTGATCATATAACTAACTGGATAAGATCAGGCAAATATTCACTGTCAGAGGTTATTCAATAAAAGTGGCTAATATTATAATGGATAAGATCAGTTCGAAATGCATAGTATTTTTACTTGACAGTAAAATAATGCTGTCATGTATCGAAATACTAGTCTTTGTATATTCGGGTAGTGCCATGAAGAAAATTTGTAAAGAGCACATAAACACTATTCACACAAAACTTATTTACTTGTTTAATTAATACAATTGATGTTAGCGATAAACATCACATATTACATAAAAATAACGCAATGAGCAATAGGAAGATAGTCTTTGCTATTTGCATTTTATTTTAATTAATTTCTCGCGTTTTTATCGTATTTTAGAAATTTTCTCTGTTACGTGAAAATAACTTTTCTCATTTTCATTGCATTTTAAAGATAAAAATATGTTTTTTTTACACATACTTACGTTTTTTTTAGTATTCGTATAATTCGTAATATAATATATTGTTCGTGTACTCAAAATATTGCTGTTTTGATTACAATCATTGCTATTATATTAAAATTAATGCTCGTAAAAAGGTATCGAAATTGTACAAATTAGGGATATAAACCAAGTTTTCGGACTTATCATATCTTTATTACGAGCGACGTGGCAATTACTGTAAACATTTTACGAAATTGGTAAGTATTAAATCTTATTTTATAATTGATGATATATATAATGTATTGTGAGAAGAAAGTATCAGAATTTATTAAGGATGCAATTTTTGTATCGAAATTTTGTCAAAAATTGGGATAAACTGCCGTAACAGGTATTATACATTTTATTCTACAAACCGCAAGTAAATTTGTTTCCATTTTCGTAAAAATATAACGAAAATATTATAATTACATTGAATTTAATATCACACAAGTTAGATTAAATTATTAATGTACATTTAGTAATCACATAGGATATAGTTGTAATTTTATAATCGCATATCTCGATAAAAGAAAATTTGTAAAAGTAATCTTGTTAATAAAATCGCATATCTAAAACAATGAAAATTTAATATAACGAGGTATGATGATCGAATTATTTGTATTAGCTATATTTATCTACTTTTATGTTTTAATATTGTTTTATTATTTGTAAGAGGCTCGTAACATGGTTTTATAACTTCGTTTCGATAATAAATTCAAAGATGAGTTATGAATACTTAAAAGTCAATTCTATAGAAGCAAGATCACATTACAGTGGGAAAAACCGATGTAAATGCTTGATTTATAACGTGTATGTGCATAGAACTTGTACAGATACTATGGAATAGATAATATACGAGTGTACAATCTAAGTTTATATCTTGCTTCAACGTATTATTTTATTTTTATATAGGTATTTTAGATACATGTAGAATTAAAAAATGAGAAACGAAAAATATTTTTATCAAATCATAAAAAGAGAAATCTCATAATTTCAAATTATATTATGAATGAAGATAATCGAACATAAACCCCAAAAAAACAAAGAATGTCTAAATTACATCAAGAAAACGCAAAAAACAATATTCAATACGTGAGTTTTGTATTCTAAGATAAATCGTCACATGACAAAATTCTCGTTGACAATAAAACAAATATTTTATATAAAGCAGTAAGATATACGTATGCTTATTTCGTAAAAAAATTATCGCTGATATGACAGAATTTTGTGTTGAAGGCTAAACAATTTTTATATATTTCTATAAAAATTTAATAATTGTGACGGATTGTTGAAGTTATGAGGAAATTTTCAAGCCATGTTTGCATTAATTACTACGATAATCTAACTAACATTAGAGTTGGAAAAAACGCAAGCAACATATCCTGTATTCATATCGTACCCGTTTATCATGCCATATTGTATATGCAGCAATAAATATTCCAGAGAGTCTCAGTGGATGTCACTAATAATACATAACACAACGTGCTTCCTACTCTGTAATCTGCTATTTTATCGCGGGATTGGTATCGGGTGGTACAGAATAAAAGTGTTAGCCTCAGGTTTTTTATTACATGCTTATGGGTCTCACGGACTTAATATTTAATGTTTTGCATACATGATGCGATCGCGAGGAAGGCATTTATGAAAATTTCTCCCTACATACGTTTAGTGCCTTCGTATGAATAATGCGCGACGCAGAGCGCAGTGTCATTTACTAATTTTGATAATTGGTCTTATATGACGTTTAAACAAATACGATTAATTTCGACTCGCAATAACTGGAAAGATAGATATCGATAAAAAACAATCTCTTTATCTAATTATAAATTATATATATGTGAAATGATATTATCTTATAACAAGCAAGATTTCAAATGACAATGTATAAATCTAAAAAAAGTATTTATACACATAGATAGTTTATAAAAGTGTATATATGCATATATTTGTAATATAAAATTTATATACATATATTTAATTAAAATATGGAAACAACAGAAAATATTTATAAGTCATGAAAGAGCGCATGAATATATATAAATTGATAAAATATAACAGAGAAGAATTAGATATTAACTTTAAATTGTGAATTATGGAGGAAAATAATCATCGCAAGAATAAGATTTGCAATTTATTCGGAAATGTAAATAAAGTGAACAATGCGGCGGAAAAAATCAGCAAACAGAAAGTGATGAAAATAAGATCGGAGTCGCATAAGAATTCTCTCTGGATGCTTCCGGTGTTAATAATATTTTTCAAGCTTATCGGTCTCGCTACGTTCACCCATCGTATTGACACATCGAAAAAGAGGACGTTATATACATTCCAGTATTCCGAATATGGTATCGTCTACAACACAGTGCTAATCAGCTTAACGGTCGCTTCGAACTATCTGTCGATACCATACAGAATTAACCTGAAGTACGAGAACAAGACGAATTTGACCGTGGCCATCGAGCTTGTACAAACTATACTCGGCACCATCGTGATCTGCACGATTCTGCTCTTCTATTGCGTCGACCAGAAATTCTTCGTGCGGATAATAAATCGATTGACGGATGTTGAGCATGAGATTGATCATCTATATCGTCTGTATAATCCGCTGCGACGACAGCGTGTCTTGTGTACCTTGATCATCGTCTGCATCTTGAACATTTGCCTGCTGATCGTTCTCCTGATCACCGAAGTTCTGGCCTTCCACTCGAGCCCGATTTCCTGGCTGTCGGACATCTTGCCGACATTTCATGTGGGGTGGATGATAATACAGTATTTTATGCTGGTCACGATTATCCAGGCGGACTTCGCCGACGTGAATCGGGCGATAGAGGACTTGTCCAGGGTCAGCACACCGGATTTTCGACCGCAGTCCTTCTGTCAGACGCGCCGCGTCATCGTCAGCAACTCTATCGTTCGTCAGCTGCTGCAATTGCGAGATGTGCATTGTCATCTCTGCGAGATCTCGGGGAACGTGTCGGATTTTTACTCATTGCCAATACTGTTCGGCGTCACTTTCCTTTTTTTGTCACTCATATATAACGGCTATTACCTTTTCTCGCCTCTGTTGATGTCCGACGAAGTTTTAGAATACGAGATTTTTAGTAACACCATCTTTTGGCTAATATATCTAATTTACCCCCTTTTTATCCTCACCAACAGGATTACTAAGATTTTGAACGAGGTAGGATAATGCAAACTCAAGCTTATGTATCGTGCTCTAATTATAGTTATAGCTTTAATCGATTTACTGATGAAAAGCGAGATAAAACAGAATATTTTACGAGATTGCGTGATATTATTCCAATTATGAATTTATTATAGATGGAGAAAACGGGCAATATAGTTCATAACATCTTAAGTTGTACGATCGGCAAAGAAGCAAAATCAGAGGTAATCATAAATGAATCTCTTTTAACGATGCTCCTTGTTGTAACATTTATTGTAGATTTATTGTTGTAGCTCAAGCAATTTTCGCTTGAAATACTACATCGTAAGATACGATTCACAGCTAATGGATACTTCACTCTTGATAACAGTTTTCTTTATTCGGTAAGAATAATGAGAATAATGCTATGATACGAGAGAGAGAATTAAAAATTCCCATAATTAATATATACTTATTGTTAGTAATAATAATTTTGATCATCAGCTGATCGGTACGGTAGTGACGTATCTAGTGATACTTGTACAATTTCAAATGGGAAGCTCGAGATCACAATGTAATTGTACACGTGAAAATTCGTAAAACACAGAATAATAACAAATTGAAGATAAACAAGACAACGATGTATCAGGAAGTTTTTTGAATTGAAGAATTTTATAAATTCAATTATGGATACCGACACGTACGCAGAATTGTAACGATGACTGTGTATCCGTAACTTTCTAATGTAATTTCCTCTAATATGTGTTCTTATATGTAATCAATTTTGATCTCTACAGAACTGAAGGATAAAGAGGTGTAAAAAAATATATATTATACATTAATTACATATAATTATCAATTAATTTATTCATTATACATCATATCTTGAACGGCACTCGATTATTATAGAATACAATGATAAAATGGAATTCTAGTACAAATTTCTCTAATGTGTGAATTTTCTTTTTTAATGCCGTCATCCATTGATTTTGCCAATATTTTCCATCTTTCTCATAAGAATAATGTCTTATAACAATCAATTTTCTTACTGTCATAGATCATACTTTCTCGTTATACCGGCTCGGGAATTTTTTAAACAATCGTTATCGTCAAATACGATCGTCACTAACGACGGTCATTAAAAGCTATTAATTCCTACAAGTACCTCACGAAGTTCATCTCTCAATGCGATCCTATCCAGCTATAGCGTAGGCCCACGTTTACGAATGTCATTTTGTATAACATAAAACGGTATAGTAAATCTTTCAATCTTTGTACATTTAATAATTGCACATTAAATTTTAAAGTAACACAGCATATGGTTTATAATTATACGACAGGCATTTTAGCTACTTTCCTTGTTGACTAGAAAACTAGTTTCCGAGACAATTTCCGGGACTAGTTTCCGTCTTTCCTAATCACAACCAATTAATACTACGTCGGCGAATTATAGCCCATTCATCATCGTGAATTCGCTGCGAAATTTATGCGCGAAACTATGCTCTTCGAATGTGTGAAAGAGTTCTCTTATTTCAACGCATCGAAGAACACTGTTGCGTGATATGTGGAACGCACTATACATACACATATCATACATACATCTTTCCATATTAGATAAATTTTTACATTTTTTTTTTACGTATTCATAGATTTAATATTTGCACATTTATATACCCGCATTCCTAAGATTATGGCACACTTTCTAGACATTTTTATTCGTTCAGTTTACGATACGATACTGCGCATTCCAAATGTCACGTCATATAACATTAATATTGCAATAACAGATAAGCGTTGTTAATATTTAACGAACGCGTGTTCGCGTATGACTTTCAAATGATTTAAATACTTTACACGCAAGCGCACACATTTTTCTTTCTCTACAAATATACTAAAAGTACGCACACGCGCTTATACTTTCCAGCATGATATAAACGTTTTATATTGTTTTAACACAGTAGGTCTTCCCTTGAGCGCATTCCTACGTTTTGAACATATATATTGAACGTATATATTGTAAGTTTCGCATTGGCTCCATATTGAAATCTGTTTTCTCGAACTACTCGTTATAGCAAAATGTTCGTATAAAAAGATATATAAACATGTTTCGGCTTAAAATTCAATTTTGTAGAAATTTCATATGGATATTTATGCCTTAAATAATATTATATTTTGTTAACAAACCGAAAAAACCATTTTTTTTTAAATACTTAATCATTGATAGATCTATTGCAGATCGTTTGAGAAAAGATTTTTTTGTTTAATATATTCTGATTCGTACAAGTTACACGCGTTTCTTGTTAATGCAATTATTCTGTTGGTTTGATACTGAAATTTCTGAAATTAGTTACCTCAATTATTTTTTTTTTTTATACAATTTAATATAGTAAATTGTATTTTAATGAAATATTTTGTGCTACATAATTTAATTAAAATTGAAAAATTATGTTTTTTTCAAGAATATAGTGTACTAAAAATTCCTTTTTCTATTCAATTAATTTCAATAATCGATAATTATTTACATATCCGACAGAATATATCCATTGTCATTCAGTAAAGTCATAAGAATCGTCACATAATTAATTATTATATGCCACAGGCTACAAATCGACGGTTGTATTTTTTCCCTTTAATTACAAACAACATTAGTTATCCTTCAAGGGATTGCTTTTTATTACTGCCTTACTTTATAAAACATTACACATATTGCATCTATATTTTATAGTACGTAAAACTTTTATTGCGACAAACAAATTAATTTTACGATAATTAGAATTTAATTAAATATTATAATTATAATTAAAATTTAATTTAATTTAATTTAAATATATATATTGTCGCTAATGGCTAGTTGGAGGTGTTCAGAAATTAAAATAATTATGAAAATAGAATTTTAAAGTTTAGCTCGCGTAAGATTTTAGCTAGAGTTCTGAATTTTAGAAAATAACAAAGATACGTTATTTATTTTTACTTTAAAATAAAATTTTTGTCTAAAATGTCAACAAAAAATGAATTGCTATTATAAGCTAATCTCGGTTATGAGCGAAACGGTTATGAATGCGGAAGGAGTTCCGTGTTCAAAAATTGCTTTTTTAAAAATTGCACGATGTTAGTACTTCGAAACACACAAAAGAAGTCATATATCATTATATTGATTTGGGAGGAAAGAATAAATATCGTTTATCTGTAAACATAACATTTTCTTTCTTCTGCTCTTAACTCACAAAATAATTTCAATAATTATTGCTCGCGTCGCGACAGCATTGTATTATTAGATAATGAATAATATTTAATTGGAGCGTTTTCTTAATAAGTGGTTTTTTGCCAGATTTCCTTTTTTAAGCATGTATCGTATTCCGCAACACTTGCCAGCAATAACTTGCCAGATATCTCTCAAAGGAAGCATATACGTATAGTATATTGATTTACGTATATAATGTGGGGTTTCTTTGGCATAGTATGATTGTAAAATTACTTGAATTACTTAATATCTACACGCAGAAATATGTTATTGCACGGCAATACGATATTCTTATACATGTTTTTTTTATGATTCACATCGTATAATCAGATGTTGTTACAATGAACTTAAAACTATAGCTGTCAATGTTCAAATATTCGAATAATTGGAATTGTACACGTTCGGATATTCCCGAATCATGATACATGATATATAATAAAATATCATATATAAAATATTATATATAAAATATCATATATATTAGACATAAAAGAATTTCTATTTTTAATAAATTATCAATGAAAATTTTTTTAAACGAATTTGAGATTTTTTCTTTTATTTATGCATTGTATTGATATAATGAAATGACGAAAAAAGCAGTTTTTTAATATCCATGCAACGGTAAAAAAAACAGTTAATAACGTAATGAAAAAAGGAACATGCAATTATAGATGCGTTCATTCCATTTTCTACAAAGAGAGAAAACGTTATATCAGTCTATTTCTTCTTAAATTCGCATTTTACGTCTTTCTTCGATCATTTTGGATGCATGGTTATCCCTCTTATATAACAAAATGCATATAATTACAAAATTAACTACTGCATACATGATAAGTAATATGAAGGTGAAATATGGGCATCGATAAGAAATGAGTCCAGACGTACATGTAACGTCTTCTCAATCAGTGCTTAATTACTTTGTTGCACGAATCAACGCAGGACACGTCCGTATATATTTCTATAAGCACGAATTGCAAAGCTGAATCTCATAGATGATTATGTTGCTATACGACGAAAAGAATGAAATGTAGTTAGACATATAATGTAATAAATGAATTCGTAACAATAATAAAATAAAAAAAAAACTCTTTTTGTTTGAATAATTATACAATGATATTTTTATACGTCTAGAGTAAAATGAAGCTTCGAATCTAAAAACTAAGTCACGCGGAATTGCGTGCATTACAGTCGCGAATTAATATTTCATGTATAGCCGTTGTTATACTGTCATTGTTATATGATAAAAGCGTGATTATCGTCACATTCTCGTCGTCTACGAAAATCCATTTTTTCTACGACGAGTCGTCCATGTCTGAATTCGCTTTTACGTCGACTCGACGAGGACTGTCATGCCGTCCTCGCTTGAAAATTTACTCACAGCGGCGGTGCATGGGATATGTTGCATGCCGGTGTGTTGGTGCTCTTGCTGTGTGTCTTGCCATATGAATTGTCGGTTTTTGGTGATGGTGATGGTAGTTAGAATTTAGAGTCATTTACGTTTGTCACCTTGATCGAGATTCCACTGTCATCTTCGTCCTCTTCGGTCATCGTCGTCAGTCTCGTTGTCTCGTCGGCTAACAGCGAGTTGTCCTTCTTCGGGTGCTTCTTTTGTTTTCCCACACTGTGCGCCAAATAATTATATAATTAGTTCTAACAGTTATAGGCAATAGTCTTCATATTAATTTCTGCTTTCCCTGTTTGAGAAATATCACAATTTTAATATTTATTGTTAAGAAAATTTTAACACTGAAATAGGATATCTCTGACATTTTTGTTTAATAATATTTTAATAATTGCCTATTTGTTTCCAATCGTCCTCCTCCTTTTCTTTCTTTCGCAACATCTCAATTTTACGTGAAATGTATGAACGCAGTTTGCATTGGGTTTATATGAATATGTAAGCGTAACATATTTGATCAATCATTGATACATCATCATCACAATGTTGAAAAAGGTTTTTTGTAGAAAAAATCTTGCATGCACACTTTAAAACCAAGCAAAAAATATAAAAATAATAAAACACACACACACATAAATATAAAATATAAGGATTAAAATATAATATTTATTGTAAAAAAACATTATTATCGGAAGAAAGATAAAATACAAATAAGAAAACAATGTAATGATTTTTATTCTAATTTTTATATTATATTTAGTTTTATATGTCTTACTTTACGTAATCTCTGCAAGGATACGTACAATTATTTAAAATTCGATACCTACTTGATTAGTGATTTCGATTGCTTCGACTTTTCGTTGCCTTCGTTGACCTGTTGCCAGATACCGGTCTTATTCACCTCCTCGCTGATATTGATACTTGCCAGAGGAATCTTCATAATGTTCCCGTTAGCCAAAGAAATTTGAATATTTCCCGGTCCATATCCCATCGTCTCAGTCGGATCCTGCGGAATGAATTAAAAACAATAATGTGAGTTTCGACGTTGACATGCGATTGGTTTCTACCAGAGGCCATGCATAAATTCAAGCAAACTTTGCGTTGCCTTTAAATTGCTGGGAAGCAGGATACGTTGCTTGCCAGAATATTTCACGAACTAGTCAATTATACGCGACAATAAATTATAGATGTATACAAAGAAGTAATAATAATTAATGACAAAAGAGCGAACTTGCGTGTAACAGTAGAAATAAATTCGCAAGAGTATGACTGTTCGTGAGTAGATAAATCTAAAAGAAAAAATGCATCTGGAAAGTTAGTGCGACGGGCCCATGATGACGATGGAATCGGTTTTGTGTGATTTGAAAAAAATGATTCTCTGAAATAGATACGTACAAATGTATATGTATGTTATAATGATTTTGCTCGCTTCGCGGGGATATAATCGATGGATATTATCAATAGGATGTTATCATTCTGTCCGCGCATAACGATTGAGATAGCGACAACATTGATGCTTATACTTTAAGAAGAGAGCATTAACGTTTACAGGTATATTAAATTATCCAGAATGAATGAATAAAAAAGTCTGCGTATGCACATATTATTAATTTAATATCTATCGATATTCTTTTGTACTTGATAACACAAGAAAATTAAAAAAAAAAAAAATATGATGATTCATTTGGATTCTCAACCAAGTATAAGCTACAATAAATTCTCGCTGTCGTTATGTAAAACGTGGAAAATTTATAACATGCCATTACGATTGATTTAGCGGCGCGTGATTGATATGATTACATCGAAACCATCCGCCGCAATCGGCGCGTAAATCTGTTTACAGGATTGTTAACATCGCGAAAAGTGCCTGTCTTTGTTGAGTAACATGTAATGGGGATAAGAGATTATATAATAGTTCGCCGAATTTATTCGCTTATTGATAAAAGAATATATATGATTGTCACTATGCGGCGAAACTACGGACGTGCACTTATAGTGACGTACCGATGACAGGCGGAGGATTCGACGACTGACGGTTTTTTTCGTTTGCGATTTCCGTACCGATATCCCGTGTTTGTCCGGCTTGTGATTTCTTTCGGTCGCTCTCTCACATTTTCTCTCGCTGAATCGTCACTCTCCTCCGTGAGTCATGGTGCTTCCACTCGGTTATTCCGTCTTTAATTGCATTGCTAACAACGAACGCACAGCTGTCGGCTGTTATACAGTGCGACGACTCGTTTAATCGTTCGTTCGCGTTAAGAAATACGTAATTAGAACAAGTATTATTTTCTTATTGATATTATTTTACCGCATTGTATGAATAATTATACACATGACAGTTGCATCGTTTTATTTATCAAGCTGGTTATGCTGCTTGTTTCTATCCTTGTACAATTTTCAAATTAGCATTATGTTAAATTTGGTGCAAAATTTTTTAATTAATCAATTGAGTTTTAATGCAAGTTTTATCGAAAATCTTCTAAAATTGCGAGACAAAATTTTAACTCAGTTATTTATGTAAAAGATCGTGTTTTCTCACTATGTGTGTCATCCATTTCTAACATTAATATCGCGAAAAATATTTCGAGAATTAACAGAGTTAATCTTGGAGAGAATCTTCTCCTGATAATAAAATTGAGCGTAGCAAATATGCGAATTATTATTTCTACAGTTTAGCTTTTTATTTAAAATGTGGGTATTTTAGCACGTTAAATCTAGTTTACATTTAAATTATAAAAGTAAAATAAAAATAAAATAAATTAAGTGTGCTATACATATAAACAAATAAAAAAATTGAAGCAAAGTTATGTAGCAAAAGAATAAGGCCAATTATATAAAATACATACATAAGTAAATTTAACGTCACTTATTATAAATATAATGTAAATACTACTATTGTGTACTTTTCTTCATATTTTTTCATTGTTATATTAATTAATAATTATTTTCAAATTATCAAAAGTCTTAATACTTAATTATTATAAGCTTGAATAGAAAAGCTCTCAAGCAAATAAATTATGTGAATCGTTAATTGTATTTCAGGAGATGTTGGAATTATAAAAAGGTTCCGTGTGTTTCGAAACAGTAATGTATTTTTACATGATAAGATAAGTGGATTGTATGTACGATGGCGCATCGAATCGATACAAGAATCTCGAATGGTCCACAGAGAGAGATATCAGCGACTTGGCGATATATTAAATGCAGGAGACACTTTCGTTTCACCAAGTCGTGATATCGATTGTGATGCATCGATCGCTACTCGACAAATATCTTCGTTGATACCTTTCGTGGAAGGTCGACAACCTGCTATATGTTTAATAATATATATAGTCGATTATAACTGTGGTTATATTAAAAAAAAAAAAAAAA
>NW_021848818.1:1462216-1462520 GCF_003651465.1 Formica exsecta | reverse complement strand
TAGAATTTGTTTTTGCATATTTTTCCCAAAATTTTTCTAACAAGATATGTATTGAATTGCTTTTTGTTATCGTTCATAAATTTTCTACAAGTTTAGAGAATTTGAACAATTATAAACACATTATATTTATAATTAAAAAATCCATAATCATTTTTATGGCATTTAATTTTTCTCGACCTCTTTCAGTTGATTACAAATAATAACATTATGGGAGAAGAATCTAAAATTAGAGAAAATATAATATAAAGATAAAAATAGTACTGCAGATACTATATATATAACAAAAAAAAAAAAATCTCATTTT
>NW_021848818.1:1444417-1462128 GCF_003651465.1 Formica exsecta | reverse complement strand
AAAAAATCTCATTTTTTATAAAATATCATATATAAAATATTATATATAAAATATCATATATATTAGACATAAAAGAATTTCTATTTTTAATAAATTATCAATGAAAATTTTTTTAAACGAATTTGAGATTTTTTCTTTTATTTATGCATTGTATTGATATAATGAAATGACGAAAAAAGCAGTTTTTTAATATCCATGCAACGGTAAAAAAAACAGTTAATAACGTAATGAAAAAAGGAACATGCAATTATAGATGCGTTCATTCCATTTTCTACAAAGAGAGAAAACGTTATATCAGTCTATTTCTTCTTAAATTCGCATTTTACGTCTTTCTTCGATCATTTTGGATGCATGGTTATCCCTCTTATATAACAAAATGCATATAATTACAAAATTAACTACTGCATACATGATAAGTAATATGAAGGTGAAATATGGGCATCGATAAGAAATGAGTCCAGACGTACATGTAACGTCTTCTCAATCAGTGCTTAATTACTTTGTTGCACGAATCAACGCAGGACACGTCCGTATATATTTCTATAAGCACGAATTGCAAAGCTGAATCTCATAGATGATTATGTTGCTATACGACGAAAAGAATGAAATGTAGTTAGACATATAATGTAATAAATGAATTCGTAACAATAATAAAATAAAAAAAAAACTCTTTTTGTTTGAATAATTATACAATGATATTTTTATACGTCTAGAGTAAAATGAAGCTTCGAATCTAAAAACTAAGTCACGCGGAATTGCGTGCATTACAGTCGCGAATTAATATTTCATGTATAGCCGTTGTTATACTGTCATTGTTATATGATAAAAGCGTGATTATCGTCACATTCTCGTCGTCTACGAAAATCCATTTTTTCTACGACGAGTCGTCCATGTCTGAATTCGCTTTTACGTCGACTCGACGAGGACTGTCATGCCGTCCTCGCTTGAAAATTTACTCACAGCGGCGGTGCATGGGATATGTTGCATGCCGGTGTGTTGGTGCTCTTGCTGTGTGTCTTGCCATATGAATTGTCGGTTTTTGGTGATGGTGATGGTAGTTAGAATTTAGAGTCATTTACGTTTGTCACCTTGATCGAGATTCCACTGTCATCTTCGTCCTCTTCGGTCATCGTCGTCAGTCTCGTTGTCTCGTCGGCTAACAGCGAGTTGTCCTTCTTCGGGTGCTTCTTTTGTTTTCCCACACTGTGCGCCAAATAATTATATAATTAGTTCTAACAGTTATAGGCAATAGTCTTCATATTAATTTCTGCTTTCCCTGTTTGAGAAATATCACAATTTTAATATTTATTGTTAAGAAAATTTTAACACTGAAATAGGATATCTCTGACATTTTTGTTTAATAATATTTTAATAATTGCCTATTTGTTTCCAATCGTCCTCCTCCTTTTCTTTCTTTCGCAACATCTCAATTTTACGTGAAATGTATGAACGCAGTTTGCATTGGGTTTATATGAATATGTAAGCGTAACATATTTGATCAATCATTGATACATCATCATCACAATGTTGAAAAAGGTTTTTTGTAGAAAAAATCTTGCATGCACACTTTAAAACCAAGCAAAAAATATAAAAATAATAAAACACACACACACATAAATATAAAATATAAGGATTAAAATATAATATTTATTGTAAAAAAACATTATTATCGGAAGAAAGATAAAATACAAATAAGAAAACAATGTAATGATTTTTATTCTAATTTTTATATTATATTTAGTTTTATATGTCTTACTTTACGTAATCTCTGCAAGGATACGTACAATTATTTAAAATTCGATACCTACTTGATTAGTGATTTCGATTGCTTCGACTTTTCGTTGCCTTCGTTGACCTGTTGCCAGATACCGGTCTTATTCACCTCCTCGCTGATATTGATACTTGCCAGAGGAATCTTCATAATGTTCCCGTTAGCCAAAGAAATTTGAATATTTCCCGGTCCATATCCCATCGTCTCAGTCGGATCCTGCGGAATGAATTAAAAACAATAATGTGAGTTTCGACGTTGACATGCGATTGGTTTCTACCAGAGGCCATGCATAAATTCAAGCAAACTTTGCGTTGCCTTTAAATTGCTGGGAAGCAGGATACGTTGCTTGCCAGAATATTTCACGAACTAGTCAATTATACGCGACAATAAATTATAGATGTATACAAAGAAGTAATAATAATTAATGACAAAAGAGCGAACTTGCGTGTAACAGTAGAAATAAATTCGCAAGAGTATGACTGTTCGTGAGTAGATAAATCTAAAAGAAAAAATGCATCTGGAAAGTTAGTGCGACGGGCCCATGATGACGATGGAATCGGTTTTGTGTGATTTGAAAAAAATGATTCTCTGAAATAGATACGTACAAATGTATATGTATGTTATAATGATTTTGCTCGCTTCGCGGGGATATAATCGATGGATATTATCAATAGGATGTTATCATTCTGTCCGCGCATAACGATTGAGATAGCGACAACATTGATGCTTATACTTTAAGAAGAGAGCATTAACGTTTACAGGTATATTAAATTATCCAGAATGAATGAATAAAAAAGTCTGCGTATGCACATATTATTAATTTAATATCTATCGATATTCTTTTGTACTTGATAACACAAGAAAATTAAAAAAAAAAAAAATATGATGATTCATTTGGATTCTCAACCAAGTATAAGCTACAATAAATTCTCGCTGTCGTTATGTAAAACGTGGAAAATTTATAACATGCCATTACGATTGATTTAGCGGCGCGTGATTGATATGATTACATCGAAACCATCCGCCGCAATCGGCGCGTAAATCTGTTTACAGGATTGTTAACATCGCGAAAAGTGCCTGTCTTTGTTGAGTAACATGTAATGGGGATAAGAGATTATATAATAGTTCGCCGAATTTATTCGCTTATTGATAAAAGAATATATATGATTGTCACTATGCGGCGAAACTACGGACGTGCACTTATAGTGACGTACCGATGACAGGCGGAGGATTCGACGACTGACGGTTTTTTTCGTTTGCGATTTCCGTACCGATATCCCGTGTTTGTCCGGCTTGTGATTTCTTTCGGTCGCTCTCTCACATTTTCTCTCGCTGAATCGTCACTCTCCTCCGTGAGTCATGGTGCTTCCACTCGGTTATTCCGTCTTTAATTGCATTGCTAACAACGAACGCACAGCTGTCGGCTGTTATACAGTGCGACGACTCGTTTAATCGTTCGTTCGCGTTAAGAAATACGTAATTAGAACAAGTATTATTTTCTTATTGATATTATTTTACCGCATTGTATGAATAATTATACACATGACAGTTGCATCGTTTTATTTATCAAGCTGGTTATGCTGCTTGTTTCTATCCTTGTACAATTTTCAAATTAGCATTATGTTAAATTTGGTGCAAAATTTTTTAATTAATCAATTGAGTTTTAATGCAAGTTTTATCGAAAATCTTCTAAAATTGCGAGACAAAATTTTAACTCAGTTATTTATGTAAAAGATCGTGTTTTCTCACTATGTGTGTCATCCATTTCTAACATTAATATCGCGAAAAATATTTCGAGAATTAACAGAGTTAATCTTGGAGAGAATCTTCTCCTGATAATAAAATTGAGCGTAGCAAATATGCGAATTATTATTTCTACAGTTTAGCTTTTTATTTAAAATGTGGGTATTTTAGCACGTTAAATCTAGTTTACATTTAAATTATAAAAGTAAAATAAAAATAAAATAAATTAAGTGTGCTATACATATAAACAAATAAAAAAATTGAAGCAAAGTTATGTAGCAAAAGAATAAGGCCAATTATATAAAATACATACATAAGTAAATTTAACGTCACTTATTATAAATATAATGTAAATACTACTATTGTGTACTTTTCTTCATATTTTTTCATTGTTATATTAATTAATAATTATTTTCAAATTATCAAAAGTCTTAATACTTAATTATTATAAGCTTGAATAGAAAAGCTCTCAAGCAAATAAATTATGTGAATCGTTAATTGTATTTCAGGAGATGTTGGAATTATAAAAAGGTTCCGTGTGTTTCGAAACAGTAATGTATTTTTACATGATAAGATAAGTGGATTGTATGTACGATGGCGCATCGAATCGATACAAGAATCTCGAATGGTCCACAGAGAGAGATATCAGCGACTTGGCGATATATTAAATGCAGGAGACACTTTCGTTTCACCAAGTCGTGATATCGATTGTGATGCATCGATCGCTACTCGACAAATATCTTCGTTGATACCTTTCGTGGAAGGTCGACAACCTGCTATATGTTTAATAATATATATAGTCGATTATAACTGTGGTTATATTAAAAAAAAAAAAAAAATCTGATCGCGACGTAGTAAATATATGTATTCTTCTATGATGAACTGATCGTAATTTTATTTATTTTTTGTGTAATTTATTGTATTATTGAAACATAATATAGAATGATATAGAAGATACATTTAAGTCATTCAAATATACGAAAGAGTAAAATATTGCTTACCTTACAACAATAATTTTTCTTAAATTAAATGTTAAGCATAGTTTATTACAGTTTGAAATATCCTGCTTGTGTTACATGGCTATAACATAATATTACTCATTTTCGCGATTATATTACATTGTAATAATAAAATATAAGGCTGCAGTTTTTTTATATTTCTATTTTTTAAATTTAACTAAAATTAAAACTAGCAAACAAAGAGCATTATATCGTATATCCTCATGAAAGACATTGTACGTTGTTAATGTGTTCATCATAGAAGAATAATCGGTAATCTGGAGCAAAATGTGTTGCGCAAAATAAAATTTCGGGCAGCCGTCAACGTGTTCGAGAAGCGCTCGCATAAACGATCAGCACTCAACATATTATCTTAATCTCGCTACAACAACAATGCTATCGATACAAATATTTAAGACTGCGGTATCCAAAAGTCTACCGTGTTCAAAAATTCAACAACGATTATCATTACATTTACTTTAATACTGGTCGGTCGCTGATAAGCCACCTGGATTTAAGGATTGTTTGGCACATGTGCTGGATGGAAGACGAGAGGATGGCTTTCGAGACCGAAATCTTGGGTCGTTGAAAGAATATCGGGTGAAAAATTCGCCGCGTAAAAATGTTCAGACAACAAGTATTTCCGTAAAATGGTAAATACTTTCGCGCTTAAAAAGAAAAGTTTTGTGGACTGAAAACAGTCCCTATGTGCGTTTTCAATATTTTGGTTTTCAATATTATGATACCATTCTCGTCGTCTTACGAGGTGTATTCAGGCGATGAAGCGTCCTTTGCGAATTTTTCAACCAGAAAGGAGTAAAGAATTGTTTCGATGCGATAATAATTGTAAAAAGTATGCGTTTTGCGTAGAAATATATATATATATATATATATCACAATGGTCCACCCGTTTTTTTTTTTGAATTATTAAAGGCTGAATTGGCTTTTTTAAAATTTTCTGCATATATATGATAATGCACTTGAAATTAAATTATATTCTAGCTTATGTCTTTACTCAAATCTGGTATCTGCGCGGCGACGAAAAACTGATTCGTTTTAGGTGACGTGTCGATCGCACGTCGTGGTATACACGTCGTTTCTGCTGCAAAGGGCAGATTCCTCAAAGTCGGAGAGAGTTATAGTGACTACGGGGCAAGTAATCGCCACGCGATCACTGTTTATATGCTATTTGTGACAAATGATGGCGTTTAATATTCGTCTCGCGATGCTAACCTCGCCGTTCTCCAGTTTGCGAAGATCGTCGGCGTGTTTCTTGCTCGGTTCCGGCATTACGTCGTCGAGGATCTTCAACTCGCGTTGCGTAAACATCAGGTCCAGGGATTTACGTATACCGATCATTACCACGAGCTGCAAAATTTATATAATATATATAATTTTTCTTATATACTCTGGAAAGGTTACTTGACTTATCTGAAAGATTAACTAGTTCTAGATTTTATAACAATATAATCGACTGCTTCTTTTCCATTCGTAAAATGCAAATTAATGTTCTAATAGCTGTTTCTAATTATTTTAATATATGTTTTAAAATTGTGAATCGATGGATCCTCTCAAACCAATTACTCACCATTAAAGGAAATAGGATAGAAGTAGAACTGAAAGATTTTATAATCCATAAACAGGCGAGGCAGGTAAGCTGGATCACAGTGAACATATGTACGCGCTTCAATGGCACCTAAAAACACATACTTGTTTTAAAATATTGGAAATATAACAGCTTGGAAGTAACATTTGACTGCTATCAAACATCTCAAATTTAAATTTTTGGAATATGTTTTATTGAAAAGAAGATATATACAAAACAGACAAGCTGAGAAATCAAATTTATCTTTACCTGCCGAAGGAACATGTAGTCTGGTTGATACTTGACGGGCATCAGCATAATCAGAATTCTATCGAAGAATTGCAGACCCTTCAGCGACGCGACGCCCATGTACAGGAAGACACCGAACAACACCGGCATCGGTATGTTCCTCAACATTGGTGTTAGGAATACCGAGCATCCGATCATCAAGAAAATCAATATATGAGTAGCCCTCTGCTCGCGGACACCTAAAAACCGGGGCTTCTCACCCGGCGCGGCGCACTCGGATTCCAACTTTAAGGAATTCACGTGATTTATGGAGAGGACCGTCGCTGCGACGAACCATGGAAGTCCCATTACCGAGCATATCTCGATTAGAATAGCCAGGATAAAGAGGTCCAGATGATATCCGCATCCTTTCTGTAAAAAAAAAAAAAAAAAAATATTGACCAAATTATTGATCATTGATACAGCGTCAGTTATACTTTATTATTTAAATTACTATTTAAATATGCGAAAAAATTGCAATATGCTCTTTTATACGACGCATTTATACGAGAATAAATAGTTTCAACAAAGTGTAATAATCGCTCACCTTTAACTTGTTCTCTTTTCTATTAACAATAACGGCTGTAATTTGCTGATCCATGAAGATCAATATAGTGCCCAACAAAGCGGGGAGACATGCGACGATAGCACTCCACAACGGATTATGATGAAAAGGCGATATAATCCATCCTCGTCCCTCTAATGTTGGTTTGAATTCCGTCGGTACCTCCAGCTTCGGCGTTGGAATGCCCACGAAATGATCCAATGTGCTCATAGAGAATATCGCGATTAATACTGCGAAGTCGCTCACCACTTGTCTTACCTAAAATGATAAGAGAATGTTAAGAAATAAATTGATGTAACAGATGTGAAAATAAATTATTGGATTCTCGATATAAATAAGAAACGTAATGATCTTGAGATATCAACGATTAATAATCGCTACAAAAATTTTAAATATAAGAATAATGATGAATTTTGAAATTATTTATCTTCTAATTATCTTTAATTACAAAGATAAAATTTTATCCTTTGATACGTCGATTATTTCCAAAATTCTTTAATTTTACTTCACGCTTACCTTCGAGGGAAAGAATAAAGCGTTCTTGAAATCCTTGAGCTCGACTGACAATAAGAACGTGCCCATAAATAGAATAATTGACATGAGGAACACATCGGGTACATAATGCGGTGCATTGCAGCCGTCGCCAACCATCGTACCATTATAATTCTGAAAGAAGCAATAATGAACCGATGCCAAAAGAAGACGCAGTGTTGGATCGCAGGCAAGGGCGTATTTTCTCGCGGATTCAGAAACGCCTAGTAATCTAGTTGCTCGCAGGAACTTGTAATTTCTTAGGAAAGTATATTAGAAAAAACGTGTGTGTTTGATCATTGTGATTGAACGTAACGAGACGTTTGTGTGTTCGATGTTCCTTTCACGTTTCTTACCGTTCGCGATTGCAGACGTCGAACGAGTTACTTAAAAGTCTACAATTTTTATAATGAGACATACAAAGCTACGCTGGCAGACTAAAATAAAAGTTACACTTTGATAACTTTGTTGACAGAGTTTATTAATTAAAGTGCATTCAACGTCAGATCTCAAAACTTGTAATGCAAGGAAATTGTTTGTTGCCTTCTAACTAAGCAGACGAATTATAAATAAAAAATAATTACGTGTTATTTTCAATACCTCGCAAGCTGTCGTATCCAATGTTGACCAATTCATGTTGTCATAACTGGATGGTAGACTGATGTTTGGTGGTTTGCACCAGCAATCGTAGTCCAACGTTTCACTCGAATAGGTGTTCAAGGGATATTTCTTGCCGATCGACAACACATTCTCGACAGCCTAAAATGATATTGATACACTTAATAATGAATTAAATAGATAATGATGGAATATTATTACCTAACATAACATTTTCTAATATGAAAAATTTTTATTAGTGTGTAACAAATATGATAATAAATTATTTTCTTGTTTTTCTAATTTATATAGTAAATAATAGTTTAATGCTAAATTGTGGAAAATTCGAATAATCTTAAAAATCGCGATGACATTATATACATATATGAAATTTGGTAATAATATAATTTATATGAAATATATACACTCTAAATCTAAGAATTAGCCATTTGCTGATCTAATATTTTATCAATTAAAAACAAAACATAGACTTTCAAAAACAACATAACACGTGCATAAAAAAAAAAAATTATTTTAATATGATGAAAAGAATATCTCGAAAGATTTATTGATGCAATATTCTGTTCACAATATTGATAGACAGTGGTACGATTTTTCTCACCTTGTAGATAAAGATGAAGGCGATGAGAGTGGCAAAATTCTCCTCTGTAAATCGAGTGATGTAACAGACGAAAGCACTCGCGTCAAGAGCCACGAGAATCATTAGAATCACGGCGGTCCATGTGCCGATCCAGAAGCGAAAGGACATGTAATTCCAGTCGACCTTTCTGCAAGAAGAATAACGATCTGACCAGATTATCTCGAAATCCGCGAAGAAAGAAAGTGTGTGTTACTGAGAAAAAATTTATATTTAATACTCTTTATATCTATGTTTATCTTCAAGTTGTGATATGGAGGGTGTTAAATTTTAGAGGCGATTTATCAAACGTCACCTGTAAGAAGCTATTATCAGCAAGACCTTAGATATCAATTTCTGTTGAGACTTACTTGCAGAATTCGTAAACGATTGTCTCGAAAACCAAAACAGGACCGGTAGAACCGAGTATTGTTAACGGTTGGCCGGAAAAGAATCCATATCCTATGCCGCAAACGAAACCGGAAACCAGCGATTCCATCGCGGCCATGTTCTTCCCGGTAGCCTCGCCGAGGAGTCCACCGAAGGTAATTATAGGTGACAAGCAGGCGAAGTACAAGAAGATGAAGGAGGCCACGCATTGAAGCGCCAGGGCATCTTTGAAATCGGATAAATAAAACGGAGCTTTCCTCTTAACATCGTTAATCAATCCGCCGAATAGTCTTCCGGACCTCGAAAGACCGGACTCCTCTCTCAGCTTCTGTTCGTCAGCCTCCTCGTCGAAGTCTTCCTTAGGCTTTTCCTCCTTGGGCCTCTTCCTGATTTCCTGAGGACGTCGAATTAAGCCGCGATTGAGAAGAAATGAATATTTTTTGAACGCGTACGTTAAAATTGAAAATTGATATCAATTTTAATGAGTTCAATTCTCTAGATGTTATAAATATGCAAAAAGGAATATTTTATGATACTTGTTGCATCTCCAGGCATTGTTGTTAGATATTGTTGCGTGTTTATAACATCAAAAATTGAACTCGTATTTGAAAAAAATTATATATCATCTCTTATTCCTGTTTAATTCCTATTCTCACCTGCGACGGTATAGCGGCCGGCGGTTCTATTCGGATTGTCGGATCCCATTCACCGGGTGGTAATACCGTCACGGCATCCAGGAACTCGTCGATACCAGATAAGAGATGATTTCTGTTTTTTGCTTTATACGCCACGTCGTGGAAAATTTCGTCGGACATCAAGGTCGCCATAGCCCGACCGATCTCGTGGAAACTCGAATTGCCACTCTAAGATCGATTCATGCAACGTGAAATAAGCGAATATTATAGATATTATAATCTCGTCATATTATCCAATGTTATATTTAATTAGAAATGAAGACTATTTTATATAAATAATACTAACATGTTTGCGTGCATTGTTTTTTTTTACTTCTGATGATTTGCTTTAATACTAATATATTTTTTTCACACGAATGTATGCATTTTTTACGATATTTTATTCTTTTTATCTTAGACATCATTGATACGCAAACATACGAAACATTATTTTATAAATAGATTTAATTTCTTACACATCAATAGCAAATGATAAAACATTTAAATTTACAAGCAAACATATACACATGTCCGGGATTGTGTGGAGAACAAAATCATCGCATGTTAAGATGTAATAAACCCGCGATCGTGTTTGAGTTGCATTTGCGCCGAACTTAAATTACTTTGCATATAGGTCTTTCGAGACAATAGTCAGCAAACGCAATCAGCATGCATGGCTGCTTTATTGAAGGTTTAATTGCCACGTTGTGTTAGTAGAAGCGGCCTTTTCGGCGAGCTTTAAATTAACGTTCAGATAGACGTGCGAATATATATATGTAAACGCGGAGAGAAAGAAGACCTTGCACAAGTGGTTTAAAGGCGGTTTGAACTAGTTATACTCTTTTTTTAGACCTCCATTCGAGGTCGAGCGCGATTGTCTGTGATGAACCGTTGATATCAACTGTAATTGCCGAGTAGATATTGATTCGTGCGGATAATTGACGATTCAGAAACATGTCAAGGAATTCGTTAATGGCTATACTACCGCACTTGTATGTACGGCAATTTTATTTGATATAATCACAGTCGCGCGAGCGCGTTTTATTTGCACGACTTGATGACGTGCGCTACATTGACGCGTTTTGATATTTCAAACACCGCAAACACCTTCGCCTCCAGCAAGTGCGTTATAATTTCTCCCGAATATATGTGACGTCCATATAGGGATCGCGCAACACCTTCAAATTTATAGCATTTTAAAGTAAGTCGTTTAACTTTTCTAAAGAGACTGTGGGAAAACAATAATAATTTCAATTATTTTGCTTTTATAGAAAGCATTTTTCCTTACGATCTACGAAGAGAGTAGGAATCGTAATAAATCGCAGATTGATCGCATTTCCATTTGTCTAACTTTATATGAAAAGAAAAAAAATTTATAATAATTGTGAGATTTTTGGTCAGAGATGGCAAGAGAAACTCGAAAATTTGTAGATTTAGCTGGAATATTGCAGAGTGCGAATTAAACACGTTTTGTATTATTCTCGTATATACAAAAAGAAAAACAGAAAAAAAAACGTGCAATTTAATTAAAAGCAAAATATCTATCGCATACGATACCGTACGCGATAAATTCTCATTTTATCATAACAATTCCAGCACAGTTAACGCAGGAGTTTCAACGAAATAGTACCAGAAGTAGATCGCGATCATATTTCATTTTTCGCGTTTTACTCGCATGGTTTGTAATCTCGATAGAGTTCTTACCATAGGTCCCAGAAGAACAAAGATGAATCTCGTCGGAACAGGAACTTCTGTCAGGTCACCCATTATCCCAGCCTGGCTTAGTCGGATGAAGGCGGACAAAGTCTTGTCGAGGAAATCGACCTCACCCACAAGTATGTTGCTCGCTTCGGCGCCGGCTGGTATCTTTCTCATAAAGTGCGTATTACCCTAATGAGAAAATAGAGTTAAAGTTTTTCAAGTTAAGCTCTGCTCGCGTTACTTAACGACGGACCGACCTTAATATTAAAGGGGAAAAACTCGAATAAAATATCTTTCCTAAAAAAAAACGAGATTTCTGGACAAAGTTGGAAAATAATTTCTCGCTTATCTGATATTATTGTTGGAAAATAATCGAAAAATAATTAGGCAATTATGATAATCACATTCTATATTTACAAAGTTATTTTGTATATTGCATAACTTTTTTCACAACAATTTAGTTATAATAATCCAAAGCTATATCCGATAATTATGATTAAAACTCTATAAACGTCTTTAATATTATGAGGCATTACGGTAATACATTACATCTATAATTATTAGAGATTTAATAGCCAAATAAAATATATCTACGAACCTTGTGATTAGCATCTCCATTTTCTAATGCGGAGGAGCTGTGATTCCTGGTGATGGACACGCTGCTGGGACTCCGATCTATACCGTTGCTGCCTGGTTCTTGACCTGAAAGAAATCTAGCTTACTGCCTACTGCATTTTTACGCATAAATTGAATCGGTGCAACCCCCTTGTCAGCGTGCGATGAAGAACATGATTTTAGCCGCCCATACGTCATTAATCCTCGCACGCCCGAATCAAATTGCAATTTCGTGCTGCTCGAATTTCATAGCCTCTCGTTTTCGCAATTAAAACAGTACATTCTGCTTTAAGATAGTCTTCCGTAGGGTTAAAAGGATGAGGACGTGTCTTTATCTCATTAAAATAAAAGTAAAATTTTACACTTGCCGCAAAAATTTATGAAATTTATTAGTATGTTTGCGAAATAACAAAAAGGTGAGCGAAAATTAAAAAAAAAAAATTGTTTTGTATTTATAAACGCGGTTATAAATGCAAGACCTTTTATTTCCGCAGAATCAACGTAAATTTTAAAGACAACGGATTTCTGTTCTTAAATTAAAACAATGGTAATTAAAGTTACAAAACTAAATTTGCCATTTATGACATTTACTTCAAACAATATCTATAGATAAAAGTTTCTTTCTGAATAAACAGCACGGTTCACAAAGCCTCGTCTTCATCAGATTATAAAATAAAACTTGCATTTTTAGTGATAAATGATACAAGATAAAAATATTCATTAAAGATATTTTTAATAGATACGGGAGAACGTATATTATAGCGATTTTCAACTACGAAATGCGAAGATATTAATTATTATGCCTGCATAATTGCAAATAATCGATAATCCGATATATAGTATTTCATTCTGCTCGCAATAATCAGATATTGCAATTTTACATTACTTTTAAATTTCGTAAATTAAATACGCTATCGTCTCTATCTATCTCACATTATCTCGAATTAAAATTCTCATCAAGTGAAAGATTAAATCTGTTATGTAACAAAATAGCAGTTTAGATCATCTGATCAAAATCAATAATAATCGAGAAAGATATATATATATATCATTAATTATAACGATGCAGACAGATTAAATTGCATCAATATTGATTATGTGATTATATAATCGCGAAAAATAATCAGCCACATTAATTTATTTGTAATCGAATTTTAATCTTGTATCTTGTCAGTGCATGAAATCGATATATTATTTGATTAAATAAACTTTATTTGATCAAAGCTTGTCGTACTAAACAGAGGGTACTATTCTTAAAGTCATACTCGACCTTTCCATCAAATGTTACAAGAACGATTATTAACAACTCTTTGCAAAGATATCTCATCGTTTCTCCGACAGAGTCTTATCATAGAGAAGAGACCGAGATAATACAAACTCTAGATTCCATAATTATGACATGTGCTCAGACATTTTTCTTGATTGGTCCCTTCGATCTTTAATATATGACTTTGAAATATTTTCATTGAAGTCTTTTCGCTTTTTAATATTCTTTTCAGTACAAAAATATAAATAACATTTATTGTTCATTTGTCGTATATTTATATATTTATATAAAACAGTGATTTTTGATGAGAAATTTAAAAAATATATTTTGTTCTTTTTCTTTGTCAACTAATTAATCTCTAGAGAGATTATCCCCTTCAATTATATAACAAATAATTTTATAATTAGCACGCAAATATTTTTCATGAAAAAATAACTAAATTACGGGAAATTGCCTTTAATTTTTACGTCGAATCTGACTAGTTTGACGAAGTGGCAAGAGGGGATAATGACGTCTGGTGCGTTTTGCGACACGGCCATCGTTATTCCCAGTAAAGACCCCTCGCGGCGCGATAAAGATAATTTGTCGCAAGCGAAACGAAGTTCGTTAAATCTTCCGCGTTCCAATAACAGGCTGTTCCGATTTCACAACTGTTTCTCATTTGTCGCGTGCACACAAACAGCGCGAATAATTGCTACTGCAAATTAATCTACGTGTACGTGTGGAACTTCACTACGGATTAATGTAGGTTCGCGAGTGTGTGAAAGTGTGTGAGTAGTAAAGCGAGCACAGAAAAGCGGTTTACCGGGATTGCCAGGTATCGTAAGGAAGCGGCTACCAACATTCAGCGTTGCTCCACTGCCATGACTTGTTGCGCCGGCGATTGCCGGAGCGGAATTCGATTCCTCCACTAAAAATGAGCATGAAACACAACACCAGGATCGTCTTTTATTTACAAAGGAAGGTGCGATAGGCAGTAGAGAATGACTTGTCGTCGTGGTAATTCGCGAGCGTTTCAATCTCCGAGTCCTTAAAATGTATAGCAATATATTTATGACATAATAAATGTGATTATTTATATAATAATATATATATATATCATCTGTTATATATAAATTATATATATACACAATTTGACATATTTATTTATCATCGCGCAAATAACTTGACGGCAATAGCTGACGGGGGGACATTCGTAATCGAGATTAAAAATAACTGCCTCATTGTATGCATCAAAGCTTTCAATCTCAATCCTGAGATTTGATCTGGAGAAAGAATTGTCGCGTGCGAATAGTTTAGTTCCGGAATATTTAATATACGCGTGTTGATCGTATCGTGAAGAGAGAGATAATTATGCATGCAATTGTTTCTATTTTTAGATTATAAAAAGCGCGTGCGAAACGTCAAGGACAAGCATGGCGACAATAAATTATATGACGTCGGGAAAATTTCTCGAACGATTTCATCGCAAGCTTTACCGCGTTTTAAAATGTCGCTTCATTTACATATATTTGTCAGCATGTTTCGCGACGGTCGTAAAATTCAAATAACTCAGAAATTCTCTCCAAATTTGGGAGATACGTATAAACGCTCCGTTAATTTCTCGAAAAATTCTCAAAAATATAATTTTTTCATGATTTTGAACACTCGCAACATTTAACTTTAATCGTCTTACGTTTTACGAAATGTGTTTTAAAGTAATGACATTGAAAAAAATCATATTTATTTTTGCGTGTTATGTAAATAACGAGTTACGAGTTAGTTAGGATATTGAGAAGATATTAATTACTCGATTATAACACAGAGTCATAAATGCACTATTGTATAATAAATATAGTATAATAGATAGGGTTTACATCGAATTACGTGCAGTTAGTACGATCACAACGAAAGATCCATGCCTCGTAATTGTAATTACAAACGTTTTGGCCTACGTTATCAACGAAGAAACGTGCATGTTGATCAATGTGGATAATGAGACCGCGAACGATGAGTTCTCTAATAATGTCACGTTCGCTCGGAAATCCATAATTTGTAAACGTGTTGGAATACTCTGTGTTCTCATCGCACATTTAATGTGGTTTACTCAAATTGTGAACATTTAATATTAATAGGGAACGATGATTAGACATTCGCATTTAATGCTAAATGCGTAGTGAGAATACAGATCATGCTCGAAAACCGCAATTCACTTCTCATAGAGTTGCTATACCACATGAGATCAGTAATCATGATCAACTTCATTTCCGGCGTGAGTGCTGGGAATAACCAGAACATATCTATTGTAGTATTTGAGAGATAGAATTGGTCGCTGCAGTTGCAACCATAATATGTCAGACGTACTGCCTGCTCCAGTTAATTAAGTCTTGCGCTCTCTATAAGGACACGTGTTTATAGAAAGCAGCAATTAGTATCTGTCATAAATTGAATCAATGTTATGTGAAAACAATAGCAAATTGTTTAATTCTCGTACGACTAATATTATCTTTTACAAGATTCCCGTATCGCGCATCGCTACATCAAGTTGCGTCCTTATAGTTGAAATTCTTGTGCACTTTATACATTAAACAATCACAGTTCCATCGAGATAGCTAAAATAATAAAAGACAGGATTGACGAGAGACCGGAATAAGTTGTTTCCGCCGTGCGTCGATCACGGATTTACGTGGTAAGGCACGAAAGACGATAGAGAAGAGACTTTAGAATAGACGAAAGATATAAGTGAGAAAGTAGAATTTTTTGTGCAGATTCGTGTAGAATCGAGAATAAACCACCTGGCAAGCTAACCTTTTAGCGGACACATCGCGAACCACGTCGTGAATCCCACCACGTGGGGTATGCCAAATTCGTCTAATAAAAGAAAAGAAACGCTGGTAAGTTATAAATTTTCGACCGGCTTGAGCTCCGGAGAACAAAGGTGGATGGATGACACAATGAAGACGATGAGTGGTCTTGACGATGCCAAATATATTTTACATTAATAATTATTTAACAAGACAATCACCAAGAGAAACATCAGGCAGTTGGGAAATGACCATGATGGCTAGTAAAATTCAATGTATTATGACGGATCCAACGACGATCGAAGTTACCTTGATCCTCGCTTGATCTTTTATCACCCACTATGATACACAATCATATGATACTAGTTATAGCTAAATGTATCGTTTGCCTCCCAAATTTATAATGTTATCACAAGCTGTCATTCTAAGAGTTTATTCAAGAGATATTAATGGTAAAATGGAAAAATTTTGCCAACTTTTTAATGCAATTAAATAAAATATATTTATATATCTTTGTATTAAAATTAATTTATATATCTAGATTTCTTTTATTGAAATATCGAGATTTAAAAAAATCAAGAAAATATTCGACTTATTAAGTAACGAATCTCAAGATTTATCGAAATTGCGAAGTTGAATAAACTGCATGTGTTTTTCCATTAATTTTGCGGCAAAAAATAAAAAGCAATTGGAAATAATTTGCGAGGCTGTCGATACACGCATGTTGTAGTTGTTAGTGGGTTGTTCCGGGCAGGTGTGGTTAGAAAAGCCACGAAAGCACCGCAATCCAAGGCTGCTTAGCGGGTGGACTGGCCTAAGTTGTACCTGGAACCAGAAGGTACGGCCCTTTGAGGTCTTTCGCCTCTTTCGACAGCGGCGCCGTGTCCGAGTTTGGGCAGCTGCTGCTGCGGGCGACGGAGGGTACATAGGCATCCTTAGGACGCTCCTGCAAATCTGACGTCAACAAGGCATGCATACCACATGAACAGTCGCAATCTGAAAATGTCGATTGTATCATACGTGTTTTAGCAAAGTTAGCACGCCCTGGGATCGAGGAACCCGGACTCTTTCGTTTCGCCACCGCCACACCGGGGTGGTCTTTAACGAAAAAATGCAGGTGAAAATAAAAACAAAATATGAATTAGAAATTAAGAAAAATTAAAGTAAATTAACTTGAATTATAACGGGGAGCATAGACTCTTAAGGACCCGATATCAAATATTTACAAAAATAAAATATTCTACAAAATAAAAATTTTGATATGTTAGAAATATTAAGAAAAATTAATTTAATTTTAGTGTTTTTATAATGGAATGTAGATACTTAATTTAATCTCAAATGTAGGAATCATTACAATTTTATTATTAAATATTAGTTCGGGCCATTAAGAACTGTCACAAAAAAATATTAACTTAAATACAGACTAACAAGGATAACAAAAATTACGATAAAATATAAAAAAGCCTTATTTTATTTAAAAGCTAATGTGATTAAACATAATAGTAAAAAAATATAAAACAAAATATAATATTACAAATAATTATAGAATAATTAATAATTAAAGAA
>NW_021848818.1:1440607-1444369 GCF_003651465.1 Formica exsecta | reverse complement strand
ATAATTAATAATTAAAGAATAATTAAAAAGTGAAATATTATATATAAACTTAAAAGAGAAAGAGGAAGCGCGTGTGTGGTGAGTGAACATATTAAGTAGGCAAATGTAGCAAACAGAATTTGATAATGCTATTAATTACGCAGAGACAATCTCAGTTTCTGTGGATATGTTAGAAATATTAAGAAAAATTAATTTAATTTTAGTGTTTTTATAATGGAATGTAGATACTTAATTTAATCTCAAATGTAGGAATCATTACAATTTTATTATTAAATATTAGTTCGGGCCATTAAGAACTGTCACAAAAAAATATTAACTTAAATACAGACTAACAAGGATAACAAAAATTACGATAAAATATAAAAAAGCCTTATTTTATTTAAAAGCTAATGTGATTAAACATAATAGTAAAAAAATATAAAACAAAATATAATATTACAAATAATTATAGAATAATTAATAAAAAAAAAAAAGATTATCGACACCGGGCCGAGGCATGAAACTTACTTTTCGATGAGGAATGATTGCGTCCTATCTCAGCTAACGATCTTATGATCGGTAACTTCGACATGTTATTGTCTTTACGTCTTTCGTGCTGGTGCCGATGTTTCACGAGAAGGGCTTCTTTCACCTGAAACAATATTTATATCCTGCCTGATCAATCAGATTAGCGACATATGTGTGGCTGATATTCTAAAGTATTGATTCGAATTGGAAATAACTGAATTCTGAATATGAAATCTTAAACTTTGCATTTTTTAGTTCCCACGAAATCGATAACGGATTTTCCATAATGGTGACCAGATATCCAATAACACGTTACTATTTTCGGAACGAATAATTTAGCTTCTATTTTAATTCAACATATAAATTTCATGAATGATCCTTGTATATATGTGTTACCTCAATGGCAGAATAGAATCACAAATGTATTCATATATATCTCTCCAAAAAGAGATATCGGAGATTTTTCTATTTTAATGATAGATAAATTTCTTATGTGCTCTTTGCCATATTTTTACCTTTTCTCGCAATTCAACCGACAGTACTCCTTTATTAATCATGTTATCAAGAACGAGATCAGCTATCTGTTCCAAACTGGCTGCTTCCATATCGAGCATGACGGTTCCATTTAAAAGCAGACTCCTCAACTCGAAGAGTGAGTGTAGGGATAATGTGGCAACGTGAGGTTTGCTCCACCTATTGCCACCTTCCTCGACATCTTCTTCGAACTTGATCCATCTGTGCATAATGTATAATACACGATGCTTAAAATTATTTTTTTTTTTTAAGCTTAAAACATGTACAATTTAAAATTTTTTCTTCTTTGTTTCCTTGTTTAAAGAATTATTAATATTCTTTGTTAAACTGCTTATTTAAAAATTTGAAATTATTTTGCATTTTGTATTAATATATTGCTATATTATATTACATTGCACATATAAAAAAGATAGAATTGGATATTATTTCCTTGTGATGAAAGAGAGAAATATTATCTAGAATCTTGATTACTTTAATGCATGACATTGATGTAAACGTGTTTCTGCATTTCAAACGTGTTTCTGCATTTAAATCGATGGAAATGGAGTAGAATGACAATTCGAATTTTACCTTGCCGTCTCTTTCCATTGCATCTCATCGCCCTCCTTGACTAGCTCCTCCATCTCCGCGAAGAGCGGATGCGATTCGTGCGCATCGTCGCCGACTTCCTCGCCGAGGATAAACTGCACTCTCTGGGCTGGTGGAGTGACTAAACAATCATTTGATAAAGGGTGATTTTGCCGATTTTGAAATTGCATTTCAAAGAAAGTAATTGCGAGAATATATGTACAGTATTTATACAGAGGACAGACATTTATCAGAGTATGGCAAGTATAATAAATTAGACGAGAGAAATTTCTTTGAAATATTACTTGTAAATATTTGCCTAAAAATGCGATTTAAAAAATTGATAAATGCAAAATGCAGAATACATACAATAATATATTAATACTATATAATATTATAATGCTAGACACATGTGCCTTCAATTTCCCCATGTATTTACATAACACTATCTATCTTAAATAGAAATTGATTAATGATACAATTCACAAGAGCTCGCGCATTAACCAAAGATGAACAGCAAATCGTTTAGAATGGCTGTTTCTGGTTACGTGCAGAGCGATGTGCAAACAAGTAAAGTATCGATTCTCAGAACATGCATCTTATGTTGCATCTCATTCTCCGCGCATCACAGCGAATGCATGTAATATCTAAAAAGAAACGTAGCATATATGAAAGAGAAAGTAGATCTTGTCCAATGAAATGTCAATAGAGACGAGATAAAGTTTTATGTTCAAAGTTATGAGAACAGAGCGAGATGAAGAAACAAAGTTCGGCGAGAGGACTTGTGAGAGGACGTGTCAACACAAAAATATCCAACAATATATTAATCAGAGCGAAACACGTGTAACGTAAAAGAGCAAAAGAATTACATTTCTGAAATATCTCGGGATCGCATCAATTTCGAAATGGAATAAAAAAAAGTCGACGTTGATCGATCGTTCGAACAAATGATATGAAAAAGTGTAATATATGTATGTACGATCTCATATATATACGCCGTATGATAGATTGACGCATGCACATTAGACAGATTCTTTCAGAGAGAATACATAGAAAGCAGATTAAAAAAAAAAAAGAACAACATCTTCCGATTCGAACGATTACGTAGCCTGTTGTGTGATATAAGTTATCTAGAGTTGGGTAAAACACTACCTTATATAAAATAAATGACAGAGGGGAAAAGAGGCTACGCACCCCATAGCCGACTGTCCTATTTTATTTATAACTATCGTTGATGTAAAGAAGGCTTTGAAGTTAATCAACGTTTAAGCTGAAAATCTGTTACACACACGATTACACTTTAATCGATAAATATTATATAATTTAATTGCTATTTATTTACTATATTTGCTTTTAAATGTGTGTAACATATTAAATTTTTAAAATTTACTTTAAAAATATTTTTACGTAATATTGTTTCTCTCTCTCCTCAATCTATTGTGCGTCAACTTGAAATAAAGCTTTAAGTAAGAAAATGCAAATGCAGTTCAATTACACAGACTTATTGTATGGCAACTCTTTTATTTTCCATACATAAATTTTACACACACAATGCTATAAAATTCTAAAAACGCTTATTTATTATGGGCAATATATCACTTTGTTTATTATAGCACAAAATAATGTCTTCATCAATTGCGTTTATATAACGACCGCGGAGAAATAGCGCTTTTACCCTCCTCTAGAATTATGCGTATAGTATATAGTGCGTCGATAAATTCCGGGGGTACCGTTCGTATATCGCACAATGCTATAAATATTTATCATATGACTGGCGCATTGCATATAACCGGAGAGAGACATTATATCCCGGTATACGTAATTTACATTCGACATGTGCGGAGTTCGCAAATGCGCTGCAATGTAGGCATTTAAGCGTAACTGCGCTCGGTATGTCAACGGTGTGTGTAATGTGATACGATTACTTTTATATAACGATAAAATAACGAATCGAGGCGATGTCTGCGCGATATAAGAGTTATTTGTATCCGATAAACATTGACGCACGTAACGCGATTATCGCGAGCACCTAACATCTCGTCGAAGCATGTTAAGCTTGTTAAGCGCGTGTTAAGCTTGTGATCTATTAAGAAAAATATTATCATCGCGCGAGATACGATCTTGGTGAAAGAGCGTCCCCCGCTGATTAATCCG
>NW_021848818.1:1414083-1440447 GCF_003651465.1 Formica exsecta | reverse complement strand
GCGTCGCCCGCTGATTAATCCGTGGCAAAACCGCGAGCATGTAAGATCCTTGGCGAGAACTTGCGGATTCGAGAATACGTTACATCGTAAGATGCACGAACGGTCCCGCGTTAATTTGCATCACACAAAGGAATCTCGTATGTATGCTTAAGGGTGGCTTACATATCATCTCGCCGGCGGGGTCGCAGATGCTAGCGAGACGACCCCTGCGCGTCATCAACAATTTTCCTGCAACGTCAATGGTGTTGCCGTGTCATTCAGACTAAAGAAATGAGTCTCGAGAGAGACAAGTCACACATACTTTTTGCGTCATCGACATACACAGAGTGAAGGAATTAAAATGAGGAATATACGTCTCTTAGTCTTTTACAAAAAACTTCCATCTTTAAAAAAAAAAAAAATTGTTTTATTTTCTTCTATTCAATAAAATGCGATATCGTGTTGTTGTTATAGTCTTATATACAATCTTTTATTATATATTATCATTTAATAAAAATTATGAATTCTTTTTAATAAGAATTATAAATGTCAATATGAGAAATACGACATTGATTCATTTAGCGTTCATGACGAGAAATATCTTGTTTGCTTATCTCGACATGTGCACAATATTTACTAAAGTCGAAATCCAATGTTTGCGATAAAGGGATTGAAAACGTATTGATTACATATACCTTCAAGATTTATTTATGTCATCGTTGATAGATCTCCAAGTCAATAGAAATGTATCGAAAGTAAATATATATGTATCCGCAAGTCAAAGAAATTTAACTCTTTCTTTTTGATTTTAATAATTATTTTGTGTTAATGTTAATTGATTCAATCTATAGATGTAGAAATTGATACAAAGTAAGAAAGGAGGTAATATAAGAATGATAACACGTTCCAGCATTTTCAGGGAAATCAGTTTACTAGATTAAGATTCAAGCTAAAAAGCTAAAAACTAATGATCGTATGAATAAAACATTTAATGAATATAGACAATATTTTGTTCGGATATATTTATATATTGTAAAACACGTTATCTTTTTTTTAATGTCGTTATTTGATGTCAGATTTTTTTGAGCTAAGATGAATTTCTTTTTTATAAATTATTTCGTAAAATGCCATTTTTATTTGCTACTTCTTCAATTTTCAGTATTTAAATTAATATCGTTGCACACTTATTGGCACACAATCTTTTATTTTACTACAGAAAGTATTGTAAGTAGTAAAGCGGTATCGCGGTCGAGACGTAAACTTTCTTTGACACAAACTTTTAACATCGGCAGAAATTAAATGGCTAGCGATATAGTTAGTTGGCTAAGAAATTGCAACCAATTTCTGATCTGTGTACTTTTCATGAAAGCCCTCAGAAAATCTATTTCTCGAAAGATATTAATTGAACTTTTTTAATGCTTTATATAATGAGACGGCTTTTCTAGTTTGATAGATTTTCGACAAACTAAACGACACCGAATACATTGACAATATTATACAAATATGTCGCGTATAATAAAGAAAATACAACTATTTTACCTTTTTAGAGAAAAAATATATAATATATAAAAAAAAGAGAGAGTATAACTATTAATATACTTTCGTTATTGAATGTCCAATTAATTTGTGAAAATAGTTGATTAATAGATAGAATTGCATAGATAGAATTAAAAGTTGTATATATTTAATGAAACACTACAAATTAGCCAACAAAAATTTCAATGAGATATATTGCCATGTGTTTTATTAAAGATAAAACATTTGGAGTAGATATAATAAATTTTGTGTTTTCCCACATTTTGTGTTTGCGATAGAAATTGCAACTTCGTTTTCGTTCTATTTTTAAAAAAACGCCGAGAATCGATTTATCGCCTTGGAAACCTAAATACGATATTTTCCAAGAGCTTCTCTATCTTTATCATGTTTTATTACATTTAGGTGACTAACTTGATTAATTACTTCCAATTTTCATATATTTAAATATACTTATTTTACAGTATTCTGTTTCATGATTTCATTAGAGTACTTTATTTCAAACGCCTTCGTAAGTTCTTGATTGGAAGTTCTCGTTTTAATTCATTTCTAAGTAAGTTACATAAGGAGCTTTCAGTAAATTGAATTACAGAACTACAAAGAAAACAATATTACTTTTTTAATTAATTTCAAATACTACATTATAGAATCGACTTTATATGGTGTTAATTTGACGTTATTTGATAAAATCTTTGGCCAATTTTTTTGTGAAGATAATGTCCGATCAAATCGTTAAAAAAAAAAATAGACTTGACAATGACAATTCGTGTACGTTTATCTCAAAATAAAATAAAATGAAGATTGTCTATTTATTTATATTAATGTTATCGTTTCTTTATAACACCCAATATAGAAAAATTAAGGAAGATGGAATTGAAAGCTTGCTGCAGCACTTCAATACTGGTTGGCCCTTTGTATTGGATGTACCAAAAGTAGGGTAAATATCCGGATAAATCTCGACAAGTGGTTGGCATGCTGCCATATATGGTTTAGTAGCACCGCAAAAGTGCAACGTATCACATATAACGCGTTTGCGCCACATACGTGACGTTTTAGCGTAGCATTCCAAATTGCTTTCGGGCAAAATAGTGGCGCAGGTTTTGCAGAACAATGCTATGTAACAAGCGGCTCTTTTGAGGCGCAATTAAATTTGTGAGAGCGAAGTAATAATTCCGCCGCGAGATACGAGACAATTCGCGCCACTACAAAATGCACGAGGTGGGGACTGTCGTTTCATTTTTAGACTGGCGCAATCTGCTTTTTATTGCTATATTTACGACTGCGTGTTCCTAAATAACAAAATTACAAAGGCAGGAGATATAATACGCCTTTGCATAGCTGTGAAAACAGCTATCGTATGAATCGTAAAATTAATACGTCACAGACGTTTGATGATATTTAATTAAATGCATGTTTTGTTGAAAGCATACAAACTCATTATGCTAGGAATCTCATTATTCGAATCTTATTACTCGCCAAAACTCGCTTCTGCATATTATACGATCTGTATAATATCGCGATAATAAGAAAACAATTTACAATTTGTGTTGTAAATCGATTATTTTTAATATCGCGCGTATGTACAAAGCAACATAAATGGTAGCTTTTTGATCATTATTTTAGCATTGGCTTTTTATAAAAGAATTAAAAATCTCAAAATCGATACTGAAATCAACAAATTAGTTTTATGTATGTTGGAACTATATATAAGCGTGTGTTATTCTTGAAATGCAAGAAATGCAAGCACACGTCGATGCACAAAATTTGAATGTTGCAAATAGGTCGTGAAATGAGTGCGATATTATGCATAATTTTTAATAACCATTTCATTGTTATGTGCATTATATTCACTTTTGTTCATATCAAAGTGAAATATTTTTCTTAATATTATTATTATTTATTAATATATATATAAAAGAAAAGGATTCTAATGCAATTGTTTCTATCCAGAAAAAAAAAGAAATAACTGATTAACTCTAATCAATTAATGCGAGAAATTATTTGGTGAATCGCACGCGAATTTGTGTAAAATTATCGACTAGTGAATTGTCGCCACATCTGAATGATTTCAAAAAAGTATTGACACATTATCAATTCTGTCGCCGTGCTATTATCTTATATATCTGATATTATCTGTTTATGTATTATATGTTATATATTGTAATCTTGAGCACGTTTTCAGATAAGACAAGCGATAAACCATTTGGCGGCTTTAACATTCCACAAGCAACTACAGTAACGAAATTGACTAGACATTTTTCTTCGATAATAATTTTTATCTCGTTTGAAGTCTCTGACGCAATACACATGGTTTGCTTTATCGAATTAAAATCTTTTCATGGAAGAAAACTCATTTATGTGAACATAAGTTTTACAAGGGAAATTTACATGTATTTTCTGGCTTTTGACGTCATAGTATGAGATTGCTAACGGTGATATCGAGGATCCTTAATTTTATCGCGAAATATATAGTATATTCCTACATAGAATACTAATATTTATGTTTAATGATATTTGACATTCAATCTCTTGAGAATTCTTATGTAAGCTTATTAACGAGAAGCTGGGAAATATTATATATAATTAACACTCTGTGCGCCACAAGAATTCCACAAGAATTCTCGTTTCTATCCAAACAATGCTTTATTAATAAACCGCGGAATTCGAAATATTTCACCTGTTGACAAGAATCTACTGCGATAAAATAGTAATGAACGATATGTTAACAATCTTTATCTTTAGCATAGAAGAACGGCCAACATCATATTTCAACAGAATGATTTTATGATAAATCTATAAATATCAGAATGATATTATGATGGATTGACGTTAATATATAATCAGCAAAAACGCGATGGTTGAAATTTATCGCAAAATCATCACATCCATTATTTACGCGATACTTCGTTATTTCTTTGAAAAAAGCTTGAGTAGAGTCAAAGTATAATGGTATGACGTTACATCATTATCGAGAGAAGTCACACAACTCCGACGAGGCAAGGAAACGAAGAATCAACTTACTTGGTCTGTCGTTGTCGGCATCCTCTTTACCGCAGGGGTACGACTGTCGTTGTGAATGATGGTGCTTATGGTGCCGACGATGTCTCCTCTCCCCTGGCAGATGCACGCCCACGTACACCGTGTGCGCCCTGTGACCTGGAAGCAGATGAAAGGGATGCCTCGTCACGCAGTATCTCTCAACCAAAATAATTCTCTAGAGGGTGCACGCGTGAAACGCGGGGTTTCTCCTTCGTTCGCGTACACAAAAGTAGAAAATTAGGTCGGCATCGCTTAATTGCATAATTTCGCTTATGACAGAGGAGAAGATCTTGCTCAGAGATGAGAGGATCCTAGTATCTAACCAGAAAGAAAATTAATTTACACGAGTGTTCGTAACACAGTTGCGTTATATTGGCACATTGAGACGAGTCAGCTTAGGTGAAAAGGTCAATAGGTATGTGATTTTGCGGTAATAGAAGGACGAATGGTTGAACTTTGTATGCGAGGGATGACATATATTAATAGCACACTATTCACACTTTCCTGATATTAATAACAGTGCAACCTTTTAGCATAATATAGTTTACAGTGACTATCATTACACGTAGTCTCAAGCTTCATAAATTGAAAGCTATTAGCTTGTGATTGCTTTGATAAGCAAATTGTAGTATTTTGCATTGATATCATGAATAAGAACATGATAGAAGAAGTGTGATAAGTAGATATTTGCATTATGTGATATATATTTAGAAAATGGCATTATATATAGAAATAAAATTGGGCATTAAAGTTAAGATTATGGAATATAGTATCAAAGTGTAGCGTTAGATTAAGATATCTATACTGCATGTATATCTTGACATTTTTACAATCTGGTTAGACATCTTTTAATACATGTTGATTCTGTGCTACGCATTTTATTAAGTATATCTTACTTCTTAAAAAATATACAGTTTATAAAATAATATAAAACTTTTTTCATAAAGTAGATATATTTATTTATATAAATCTGTAAAAAAGGGAATAATAATTCATTAAAATAATATTTATATCTTTAGAATAAATATTGCTCTCTATTCCAGATTAAATTTTTTTAGAAAATAATTATTAGAAGAAAAATTTTTTTTTGTTTCTATCTAGAAGCAATTGAGAGAAGCTTTAAGCTGTGAATTAACTATTCTCCATGAAATTTCGTCTTTAAAGACGGGTCGACATTGTTTAAGGAAGCTTCGAATTACGTCGATTGAAGGAGATGAACACCTGCCAGACGAGGCGATCAATTTGTTTCGGTAAAGGGTTCAGCGTTTACGATGCAAGATCGTCACAACATATATGGCCTCTATCCGTACGTTTCATTGTCGATACAAGGTGACCTCGTCGCATGTATCTATCCATCTATAGTTGGGGTGTTTAACGAAGTAACGATTTTCGAAGCTCCTACACGCGCGAGGATCGTCATGTGAGCAAACACTGAAGCCAAATTCGTATCGGACTGACCTATAGCAGGCACGTTATTGCTTGGAGATTTGATGCTTCAGCAGAAAAATGTGCCTCGTTATTCTTTACTTGTAAAATAGCGGTTATAGAAGAAATATACATGAGCTTTTGCAGAACAAGAATCATAGGAATTATTAAAGAGATCGCAATTTTTCCTTCTTTATTAATAAAATATTTTTCTTTCATATCGTTTCCGTAATAAATCGCATAAATTTGATTTATATCACTATGAAAGATTAATTCTGATTGATCTCATCGAAATATTCATGATAATGAGAAAATATGTGAATTCTGTAGAAATTCCAATATAGCTATTCGATATATCAGCTAATCAGCAATTCTATATCTAAAATTATAATCTCAGAAATTTTGATCATGATGGAAAGTACAATCGAATACTTAATGATCAATATAATTATAAAACGTCTTGCTTAATAAATTGATAATATTTCTATTTATTCCTAAATAATAGCGTAAACAAAAATATTTGTGTTGACTACGATTAAATTTTATTAACTTTGAGAAAATTCCTTGTTAATGTTTCTTACCTTCATAATCCTTTTCCGTGTAATGATGAGTGATCCGTGCCCCCGGATCCTTCGGGGCCTCATCGTCACCTGTCCCACCCACGTGGGCCCCGCCACTGCCGGCTCCCGGCTGCATCCACGGTCTGTGAAAATAAATTAAACCTTCAATTCAATTACTGGAATGTCGATAGCGATGATGATTCTTTGTATGCGCTCGCTACGTTAACAAACGCATGTTTTTTGTTATCAAAGCATTAACGAGTTTTCAACCGGCAGGGATGTTATCGAGTTTGTTTGTCTATGACTTTGTTCTCTTTCCGAAACATATTGCTTCTGGCAAATAAATTTTCTAAAAAGAAATTTTCTATAAAGGACGTCATATAACATAATGGTGTTTTATTAGCGAGAACTGTACTTTTTTGTACTTTGTTATTAAATCAAATTTGTTCGATTAATCGCATGAATTGAAAATTGTCTATTTATTTCAGTGGTGGGGAAAAATGCCAAGCACGCACGTGAGTGTGCATCGTGAAATAGTTCGTGGGTGTCTATTCACGAAATATTCCGTGGGCGTCTGTCCACAACCGTCCGTAACTTCTGTGATGCGAGTTAATAATAATTAAACTTCCTCAGCCGGGGGCATTTTGCTTACAACCGCTTCCTGTTTATATTTAACTTTTCTGCTATTAAGTTTTATATTATTTCTTACGTTTTTATATTTATTCCTTTAGTTTTTGATATAGCTTTATAAGTTTCATATATGTAATTAAATATGATTTAATTCTACGTAATACGATTTAATTCTGCGTAATAAATTAGTTTTGTGACTAGTTCTCTAACACGAATAATGTACGTATGTATTAATGATAATGCACATTTCCACATTGTATTCGCGATAATATATTTGTTCCAATTTGTAAATTATTGTGAGGTAGCTTTTCCGCACATTTTGTTGTTGAGGCGAGAAATACATAAATTTCGATACTCTCATCGACCTTTTGCTCAGTAATGAGGATGAATTTAAAATGCATTCCGTAAGTTAACTAAATTTACATTTATATAGTTAATTTCATACTAGGTTTTCAAACTAGGTTTTATTAAGAGAAAGAGATACTGTCTTTGAATAAATTAAATTAGTAGAAATTATACAACAGTTTTGAATATACGATCAGATTAATACATTTATATTTATTTTATTATTAGTCTGTGTATATAACAATAGGAACTATATATAAATATTAGCTACATCATAAAGCCTGATAGTATTAAAAATGACTTAGTTGAGGTATAATGGCATTTTGTTTAATACAAAAATTTTTTTACATTTAATCTACATTTTATAGTTAATTAAAGAACGTGAAATTTTATCTATCGTTGATGATGCTAATAGAGTCATTTTTTGTATTATCAAAATAATGATATATATAAAAAATTATAGCAAATGCTATTTGTATAAAAAAGTGAATTCTTTTAAATTTGGATTTTTATACATTTTTATATTAAAATATATATATATTTGTTTCCATTAAATATATTTCTTTAATGTTTATTCGAAGTGTGCATTGTATATCTTATCAATCATATAATTATTCAATCCGATTATTTTTCATTAAACTGATATGAGTACAAGTTATATAACTCTGTAGTAGAAGATATCATTTTATTCTACTTGTTACGCATTCTATACCTGTTCTTGTATTACATAGGAAACTTACTTGCAACGCTGAATAAATGCATAGAATCACTACATTCAATCGTTGCAGCTGACAAATGATCAGCTTAGGAATATTTTCATGATTATGCGCGAAAATGAGAAAAGTTGAAGACAATTGTCAAAATATCATAGTTTCGATGAATCAGGTATGAGATTGGACGTGAGTTAATTACAAATCAGAAAAGGAAAAATAGATGTGGACACAAGTAATCCAAACGTGATATTTCAACGAGAATTGACTGCATTAATATGCATTGTCATAATAATTGAGAAAGCAAAAGTGAGTTGAACGTAAAACCTACGTAAAGAACTAATATTTTGATTAAATTATATTTCTTTTTCATAATCATATTATTGTAATGCAGAGTTGCGTGTGTATTTATATAAGAGATTATACAATATACGCCATTAAATTGCATATTATCTCAGAATAATAAATTCATGAGATTTAATTATGTATACATTGATTTTATATCATGATAAATTTGACGTAGATAAAAGATTCATAGAAATTCTAATATATTTGTCAAACACTTGAAGTAGTCAATATAATTTATAAATTCAGCTTCTAATGAAATATATAGGTAAATCGCAATTATATGTACAGACTTATCAAAAACAATTTTACTAATATTATAGGTGAAAACATTAATATCAATTGATGTTGAGAACACTTTCTATATATTTTATTGTTATATCATAAACATATTTACCTAAATTTTAACTAATGTAATTCAAGCAATATTCATTTATTAAATATCGATGAAGATATCGGTTATAAAAAGATAGTTATCTTTTTGTACCAAAAACATATTACAAATTTAATTAAATAGCAATTCCAGAGAGTGGTACTTGATTGTTTCAATTTAATGTTACAAATTGTTTAGTTTAATCAACATTCACTTTTTCTTTTTTTTTTTTTTAAATTCTACGCTTATGAAATATTACAAAAATCCTCTTTTATTTATATTGAAAATACTTGTCAGTTTTTCTCAGAAGAAACATGCGTAATAATATAGTCGGATATTACGATATTTTGATTTTGTCTCATGTAATCATCTTCTTCCTCTGAGACATTTACTAATTTCCTTCGACGTCTTTAATCACTCTGTTCTCACGTTTATCAACGGTTGGTAGAGCAGCTTTAATGTTAAGTGAGCGTTACAATAGAATGTATAAAATATATTATCAAAAATTAAAATGTGGGTCTGTAAAAGCAGTTATAAAATTTATTTCCTAAATTAAATGGAAAACATTCATTCTTTTTAATCTTCTATACATATCAGTATGCAAAATGTTCGGTTCTTCTTGTCTTTCAAATCCAGTTATTTGAGATCGCGATTCTAAGTCGATCGATCAAAGTTTCAGACAGACGGCAACTCACGTGCATAAATAATGTATTTCAAACAAAAGTTTGATATCACTATTATTGTCTAGGATGTAAGTTTCTCTGTAACAGAAATAGCTATACTAATGTATAGTCGTCTGTTATAGTCGTTTGTAATAGTCTGTATAGTCGTCGTATATAAATTTATGTTCGCACATCGATTGTATAACTGCCATGGACGCCATAGTTCTATCGGTATTCCGCTCCTTTCACGCTTGCAAAAGCGATTCGATTATCATGCTAATCGTGATTTAATTCTGGGACGCGAACAGCTGTTTCATAGAACGGAGAGTTCCGCACGTGTTGGGTTTCTCTCCTCGACGTGACGAATTTCTTTCACGCCTAAGAACCTGCTATTATGAGAGACAATAGCGGTAATGACAATAATGACAATGCAGTTAATGAATAAATGGCAGTAAATGGCAATGATTGAATTTGTTACTGCGTTTTGTAAACCTGATACCAGAAAGAGATAATTTGTAAATTATTTAAAGAGATGAATATTTGTCGGATAGAATAAAAAAACGCAAGATATTTCTTGCGATATATTTATATATATTTCTTGCAAATATTTTAAAGTTTCAAAGAAAAAAAATTATTTTTTTTTTTGTTACATTTAATTAAAACAGATTTTGTTTGCAAATCTTTCTCTCAGTTTATATAAAAAAATCTTATAGATAAAATATATATTGTGCTCTCTCCTCTCATCAAGCTTTTTTTTTTTAATTTATTAGATTATTTTTAATATTGGATTGTTAATTGTAGTCATTGTCGTATTTTGCTAACAAGTAAACGTAAAATAGTCATTTACAAGTGTCAGAAAAATGTAGAAAAAATGAACATAAAGCGAGCTATCGACTTTAAAACATAAATTGTAATATGATGTAAGTGATATAATACGATATACTCATATAAATTATAATGATTCTTATTTCTTTGAACGTGAAACATTTACAGGTTAACAAAATTATGAATAGATAATATAAATAATACATTATTATCATTATATATTGTGTCGCATAAAAAACGCGGTTTAATGAGAAATTTATTGAAGAATATTATACGCGTTCATAAATTACATACATATATGAGAGAAGCATAAATAACATACTTAATTTATATACGTACATGTACGGCATAACAAATAATTGATTATAATTAATAAAGTTTTTGCCGGAGTATAATATGCTACATGAAAATTATTCTTGTCAGACAGCGCATCATGAACAGACATATAAAAAGATATGGTACACTACGATTATCCACCTACACTGCGAATGTTAATTTCAACACGCGACTTATACGACAGTTTTGTGCCTTGTCATCTTATAACAAAGACTAAGTTATATTAATTGAAGATTATAATATATGTTTCTCTCTGTTACTTTTGTGTATATATAAAACTCTTCGTTACTTGTTTTCATTTAATATTTGCTTTCTCTATTTTTAACTGTGAAGGCTTCTTTGTTTACTTTACCTATTTATTCGATTGTGCTGTTTACTCAGTCATGTGTTTTTAAATAACATGGTTTAAAGTATGTTTAACAACATACTTTTAAATGTGAATAATAAAATAAAAGTTTTTAAATAAACCTTTCAAATTTAATTTGTTTTATTTAAATAAAAAATAAAATGACAGACGACGAAAGATAAGGCAAGAGATTAGAATTTAGAATAACAATATAAATGGTAGCTAGTCTCTCGCCTAAGATTACCTAAGATTGTATTACCTTGTTTCCGATGTAGTCAATCTTTGTTCTTATCTTTGCTCGACAACCTCCGACTTCGACGATGCTCAATCATGCGAGACAGACGTTTGAGATGATCACTAAGCGGGCGACATTTCTTATATCTCATTCCCGGTAGCACGTGGCGGGGAACAATTAAACGTTGCAAAGCACATATGCATCTCGTCGCAGATATAACTGGCGCAAGATGAGCTTTACGCGACGCGAATCAGTCGCGGATAGAACGGGAAAGGAACGGTCGCTTAATCTGCTTTTCGTGGGTGCTGCCAGGTGCAGTTCTCGGCGACGGACGCAATTGCAGCGCTCGATATAAACGCGAACGACGTATACAAGTGTTGTCAGGGTCGCCCCGGATCAGTGTGTGTCTTCGCGGAGAAAGACAGTAGAATATAACGATGTCGCGCGTTGTGCATACTCAATGAAATGCTCTTTGAAGGTCCGCGCCTTACGGCGACCTTCTGTCTTATGTGTCTTTAAATAAGATTAATGTACTAACAATAAGTTTGGTGTTCATTGAGACGCGTACTCGCTGATACGGAGATTATTAATGTATACTGTATACAATAAACACTTGAGTGTTAAATGACTGAAATAATAATTATTAACAAAAAGTTGGTCTACTTTTAGATAATTTTATAATTAATCATATTATAAAAAATTTCTAATTGTTATCACTGAATATTAAAACATTATATGTTAATTGATTAAAATTATTATTTGATAACTTATCTCTTTTGCAAAAATGATAATTGTAGATCCTCCAATTTACTCTGGAAGTAGGTCAATTTTGTTTATTATTATAAATAAAAAGTGCAGTGTCTCTCTCGTAGAGAAATTATCTCCCGTGATAAAGACAATTATCTCCAATGCATCATCTCTCTATTCATTGCACTTTCGAGATTCCTTTCGTGTTATGTGAGGTCATTCGACGGAATGTCAAGATCGCATTGTCGTTGTCGTCGGATCGTCAACTGACGACAAATAGATAATTAGCGCAATGCGATTACCCGGGTTGTACCTATGTGCAAAGCTCTATATAATGATCGACCTATTTGTCTGGGCTATCTCTGTAATAGAGGAAGGCTAATTTGATAGAAGAGAAGATAAAATGATCGCATTGTTTGATTTCTAGAAGAGTTGGTCCCATATTTTATTGGTGGAAATACATATCTTTTTTTGCCTTCTTTTTTTTCTTTCTTATAAAAATTATTTTCATATTATAAAAAAATATTAAATAAATAATGTTTGCATAAAATTATTAGATATATAAAATGTTATATCGAACGTAAAATCAAAAAATATGGAAATTATTTAGGACTCTAATTATTCAATCAATCAATTATTCGAGCGCAAATATTAAAATCAATTATTTATTCTTGTATCAACTCCATATTTATAATCAATGTCAATAAATTTTGATACAAAACTAATCTAATTAAAAAATTCATTATAAAAAAGTTTTTAATTCTATTAACAAATTACCAAAAACAAAAATATTTTTGATTATGTTAGAAATGTTTTAGACACATATCATTTAATTATTAAAATGTTATACATTTAACATATTTGAGTACTACTGTACTTTTAATAAAAAAAAAATTAAGAATTTGTTTAACGAGAAGGTTTCTAAATGTATATATAAAATATTTTAGCACTTTATGAAGTAAATGCCGATAGAGTATATAGTGACAAACGGAATTAATGTTACGCAGTGCATTGCGCTGCGCTTCCGGTTTCGGAGCGAGCAAACGAATTTGGACGAGGAAGCGGACAATGCTCGGGATGATGATCAAGCACGGACGTCGGCGGACGGGCCAATGAGAGCATTAACGAGCGGCAACAACGTCAAATGAAAAAGTCCTTGTAATACAGCACTTTTCCGCGGACATGCGGCGATAATTGACGGTCTAATAGAGACGAAAATGATGGCGTGTCATTTTAAGGTAGGCATATATGGTGATCCGTAGCAATTACCGTAAGCAATTAGCTTGTAAACGTATTAATTATATAATTGAGACGACGATTCATATCTAAGAGTAATTAATGCCTCTTTTGTATCACATATTGATTATCGCGATTGCCAATAATTATCTTTATCAAATGCTCTCCAAATTCGCAACACAATGATTGCTAATCTCAAGAACAGAATAATGTAAGTTTCCATGCTAAACAAATGTTAGAATCACTCTATAAATATAAGAATTTAACATTGTGATTCTGATAGTATTATTAAAAGATTCATTAAAATATATAATAATCTGTGAAAACCGTATGTTTTACGTAAAATACATCTTTATATAAAAACACACAGTATTTGAATATTTCTAATATTAATTATAAGAAAAATCGCGAAACAAAGAATTCTTAAAAATATGTATTTTTAAAATTAACATTCTATCGAATTTTTACAATGCCAATTCATTTTTTTTTTTAAATGCCCGACAATAATAACGTCTTTAATCGAATAGAATATGTTTAATGGATAAACGCGCGAGTTCCGGCTTGCAAATGGTATCATATCAAAAATATATTTTTCACTTGTCGCCAATGAAAGACGAACAAAACAAGTCGGCTTTAAGATAAAGCAAAACATTTTCAACACAAAATACTTTGATATTTATTGAGTGCAAAAAATATAAAACACATGGCTCAGCTTATCATTAAATAAGTGTGTTAATTAAATATTTGTAAATTATTGCCTTATCTTCAGGCACATTTATCAATGCAGGTGTAAAAAAGCTTATAAAAGAAATTAAGCTTTGAATCAGGTTATTTTGCGTGAAAATGTTTTGTAAAAGATACCATCTGTTCATATAAAATATCTTTTTTAGTAAAATCAAAGATTAGCTTTTGTCAAAGAATTTGTCGTTAAAATTACATATATGTAATTTTAATATGACAAATTCATTACATGTACATTATATTACATGTATATGTAGCATCGCTATTACTTTCTTCCGCTCGGCAGATACATTATTAATGGAATAACGAAATCATTATTAAATAATCTTTCTTGTAAAACGTGATTATTCGCAATACGTCTAGCTAATTAAACAAATGATATTTCCTCGAAAGAGCTAATAATTAACAAATAAATTCCGATTAACGTTATGTCGTAAACGTATCAACGCATGTATCAACAACATATTTATCTTTCAGTATAACAAATAATTACAAGAAAAGACATATTGGGACTAGAACTGAGGACAAACCGATAACGAAATTGATCAAAAACCATATATAACAGATGCAATTAGCGTGACTCACGAAATGATAATTCTAGTATATAATCTTTCTTCCATACATCAAAACGGCATTTATACATATTGGAACGTAATCTCGCGCGTGTGATAAATTAAATGGCTTTTAATAAATCTTGGAAAACCAATAATAAGATATCATTCATATAAAAAAGCAAATATTGATCTTATTAATAAAAGACAGATAAGAATGGTATATTTAAGATTGATTTATACAGCTTCGAAAAATACAATAAATTGCCGAAAACAAGATAAAGCTTGATTTAGTAGAATTAGAATTTAGGGGTCTCCATCACATGCTGTTATCCCCTTGTTTAATATTCTTTTCCCTACGCGCTTATGGTACAACAAAAAGCTTTAAAGTTGCTTTATGCTATTGAGACGTAGCATCAACACATATATTAAAATTGGCAAGATTGTAGCATGAAGTAGTTTCAAATAGCCACCGAGGAGAAAAGATAAACGTTTGCGCGGTGTGAAGAGAATAGTGGGAGAGAAATACATTGGTCCATTATACCAATTTTAAATAACGTTGATCTAGATGCTTCTAATCGTCAAAACCAGCTTTCGTTTATAACTTTTTGTGTTACAGAGTTTTCCTGTGTATCAGAGTTTATGTTGTGTGTAAAATAATGCGTATTATTTTATGAGAAAAATAGTAATTTCCCCTCAAATTTGTATATAGATAATTGTTTGCAAATTAGAATTAAGATTTTATTATTTTTGGTTTATATAACATTTGGTTTATATATCAATTTTTCAATATTCTTATAATAAATGCGTAATTTATAATTATAAAACAGATTCGTTGATCGCGGATATTAAAGTGGGTTGACGCAACAAATCAAATCTTTCACAATATCTCACATACGTAAACCGTTTACACGAGAGAGATGCAAACGTATCAGAAGCAATTTTATAAAATGACACGTATAAATAAATTAAGGATTTATTTTATCCTATTTGGAGAGAAGAGAATTGAGAAGAGAATCGCAAAATAAGTATCTCGCCGGCGAAACGAAACGGCAAGAAAGCTTAATCGATTGTCATTTTAAATATAATATCACTCAATGAGATTCTCGTGCACTTTCGATAAAAGAGGTCAAAGGTCGATTATCCTTGAATAGACTATTACTTTCTAATAACCTTGCCCTTTTCCACCCTCTCTAAAATAAATTATATTCGTAATTTTTCTATGCTAAAGTACATTTTTTCTGATTGAAAAAATATTTGTATTCGCGCAATTCGTATATATCTCATGCGTTTCTCTGTATCTGGATATGTACTCATTCACTAATTTAGAATGACAGCCAACGTATATTTTTGTTCCTCGTAATTTTAAGATCTACCTTCTAGTCAGACTACTTCGCTCAATCCGTATATAAAATTTCTCAACAGTGACCATTTTTCTTAATTGACTTTGATTGCTTTTTGCTATCAATCTATTAATCATCTGGATCATCTAGATTGTCTGGATTATCGGAATATCAATTAAATTGAATTATGCTCATTCTCGATTTGAGCTAATCGTTTTCCGCTCAGCCGAGCGCGTTTCTCTGTATCTGGATATGTACTCATTCACTAATTTAGAATGACAGCCAACGTATATTTTTGTTCCTCGTAATTTTAAGATCTACCTTCTAGTTCGCTCAATTCGCTCAATCCGTATATAAAATTTCTCAACAGTGACCATTTTTCTTAATTGACTTTGATTGCTTTTTGCTATCAATCTATTAATCATCTGGATCATCTAGATCTAATATCAATTAAATTGAATTATGCTCATTCTCGATTTGAGCTAATCGTTTTCCGCTCAGCCGAGCGTTCATTGATTTGAGATACATTTATATATTTTCTCCCAAACAAGTAGTAGCCGATTATGATGATTCGAGGATAATTAAATCAGTTATTATGATATTTGTAATTATAAATATAATAAATAATTATACTCAATTATACTAACACTGATAAATGCTATTATATCTGAATATTATTCTGTTTAAGTTAATGTTCGGTTGGTCGTTATGATTAAACTTATACTTGATAACGGCATGCAATAAAATAAAGAAATGTATAATATGTAATATATGCATGCATGTAAAATACATAAATAATTTCAATCTCCATATAAAACAGACAGATGTTTCACATTTGCATTTCAGAAACGACGCAGTATTCATTGCTCTGTACTCTGTAAATTGGAATGAATCTTTTGACGTTCAATATAATATGAAATGAATCTTTTGTTTTCAATATAATTAATTTGATCATAAAATTGATGTTGTTAATATAAAAAGACAGAAATTATTGTATGGTTATATCAACATCTGTTTTCGCATATTTTTTACTGCACATTATTGATATATTATAGATAACTTGCAATTGCAGGCAATTGTAGTGCAAAATTGCATGTCGCACGTCAATCATCGACTCCGTCTGAACTAGTCGATTTTTTCCAAGTTCGCTGCCCCGATAATGATAATCGCAGCATTCAAGAATTAAGCGCATGTAAGTGTTGATAAAGGAATCTATATATATAGTGACATCACTTGGGTCAAAGTGCGGGTCAGCACGTGATCGACCAGCTATACATTGCAAAATAATTATTCTGTCATGATTTTTACCGCATTGAGCAATATATGAAAATATTTATGTATATAATAACAATTTTTTATACAAAATATATGAATATAATATAAGCATGAAAAAGATACCACTTAAACGATTAGCTATATATATATATGTATAAGTCAATTCACATTTCATGCTGCAAAATGAGTTTAATTTTATATTGTCATGCATCGAAATTGAATATATTTCGTGCAACTTTCATGGTCACTAATTAATACAATCGATTACAGATTTGTTGATTATTTTAATTCCCTGAAATCATATATGTCAGTTTTTACATTTCAATAATTATAACATTTGGATCATATTTTTTACTCCATTTCACTTGTATAAATAGTTTCGCTGTTAATAGAACTCTTATTGACATTTGTCAAATAATGCTAATTAAAGTGTCTATATTTATATTGAAAGTATGATTTTTTTCATATTTTATAAATAATAGTGTTATTAATTCCAAGGAAAAAAAATAAGTTGCCTTTTCTATAACACTATCAATACATTTGTACGAGTATCAATGCGTTTTCTTTCTTGAAGTTAAGAAATCCTTCCGAGAAATTTCTATCACGGATATCAATACACATTTATTTCATCGACACGCTGTACCTGCTATCGCGTCGATAGCACATTTTAGTTTCTGCGTTTCTTACAATCATCCTTTGAAACTCGACATCGACTGCATCTCGAAAATCTCGAGCAAACAAGCTACGATCCAATATAAATACGATAAAACGGCTCTGTCGGCGAATATAAATTTTTCACCAATATCCGTTGTTTTTTCAACTTGTAGAATCGATCTGTCTGATGTCATTAATCGTTATCATGACGATTTCAAATTATTAGTATAATTAATATATTATTCATATAACGAAATTTTCTATATATTAATAATGTTAGTGCAAAGATTTTATTATTAATTATTTGTTAATTAATCTGATTAACCATAATATTGTAATAACAAATGTCCGCGCAACCAAATATTGCGTATTATTAATTATCAATTACAATTGTATGATATATAAATAAAAAAGTATAATAAGAGAAGTCATTATTAATTAATTTGTTCATTAATCTGATTAACTATAATATTGTAATAACAAATTTCTGCAACTAAATATTCCATATTATTAATTATCAATTACGATTGTGTGATATGTAAGTAAAAAAAGTATAAGAGAGAATAAAATAGAAAAATAATTTAAAGAGAGAGCAATAAAATGCAATAAAAATATAATTGTATCGTATAAAGACGCTACTTGTGCATGTCTTCCCAGAACTCCATCGACGACTGTATCGGTGGCTGAAGAGATTCGCCACCACGACGATGAGTACAATAGAGGATGCACTTTCGGCTGCAATGTCAGACGGTGGTCCTCATGTCGCTTCACGAGTAAATAAAGAAGCACGTGTGGGCAGAGGAGAATGTGTGTATTCAACGAGATCGTATTTCTATCCGTCTTTGTCTCGCTTTCTCTTTTCCTTTCTCTTTCTATTCACTCACTCACATGTATGCAAACGTGCACATATGCACACGTTGTACCACGTACGTAACGTCTACACACCGCGATGTATGCCGGTGGACTGTTTACCATCGGCTGACAGCCAGATGATATCCGATCGTGCTCTCCTCGGTGCCAGTAAGCGACCAGCAATCGCAGCCAGTCGTAGCAACCAGTCGGTGGCTGACAGCAGCGCGGAGACGTGGAGACAGTCATCCGGTGATTCTGATAAGGAAACTCCGCCCAAATAGTGCCGAGATATGCTCGAGAATCCGGTCAGATTATCCCACGGAGTGGGGAATCATTTTGTCATTTCGAAATCGTGACGATGATATTCATCGAGTAAACGGGGTCATTAGTTCATCCAAGAACTGGTTTGAAGAAATTATGCTTGTGCAATACGCTTGTTAATTTCAACATAGATATATTTATAAAAAAATAATTAATTTTCGATTAGTAAAGATTCTCATTTTTTCGAAGTAGCGTTGAATGTATTTTGAATGAATTGCATGTTCACACAATTGAGAAATTAATTCTTCAGCCCGATGTCGCGTATCACAGACTGATGAATGTCAATATTCCAAGAAGAGCAAAATAAGTAAATAAAATAGATAAAATCGATTATTATGAGTAATAATTAAAACATATCTTATATATTGCCAAATTTCTTTAAATCCAATCATCGAGCTTCTATAATTATACGGAAGAAGTAATATTATATATTGTATGCATGTTTCAATAGCTGCAGCACATTCAGAGTGTAGTTTCAGATAAACCAGACAACTAAACAAAGATTGTATATAATCTATTTCTCAGTTTTCATTATCGCATTTCTGCTAAATATTATTTTTATACAAATATTTATGCTATACTTTATATGATATAAATCTTATAAATGTCATATATAAATCTTGTAAAAATAATGCAATAAAAAATGTGAGATAAGAAATATAATAATTATGCGAATCAGCGTTTGTGAAATAATTATTATCTGGGCTAAAATTAAAAATAAAATATGGAGATTTCACGACATAAAAATACTAAGGTATATTCATATTATTTTCCTTTTCTCTCTTTCATTATTCCAAATTATTTTTGCTCGGAAATGGCAATTTAAAATATCATCTGATCGCATATACGATAATCATGCACGTCAGTCTGTATTATTGCACAGTGATTTCTGAATGTGCATTTTTTTATTATATTATGCTTGCAGAAAACCGGTATTACTGCATTGAAAATTTTTATAATACGGTAATGAGAAACAAACCCGTTATTGCAAATATATCGTTGCTTTGTATATTCAAGCATATACGTGGATGTAGCACAGTCTGCATTTATATTAGCTTAGAAGAAGGAAGAGATTTGCATATATTATACCATTAGAAGAATATGACATACTTCTTGCGTGTTTGTATTTTTCTTACTTGTATAAATTATTTGCTTTAGAAGGCAACACGTATATTTGTTGATTATATATATATCTTCATTATATTTTACTTTTACATAATCGACAATGATAAATATAAATCTTTTCCGTATACTACGTATTTGTCTCCGTGTACCGACATGCAGGCCCAAAAGTGGTACTCGATTTGGTGGAATCTCTCATATATATATATTTAATTATAAACGGATTAATAAAATTAATATTAACCTAACCTAACTCATTATATACAAAACGAATCTACTAAAACTCATAGAAGTTTTAAATGCAATATGTTTTCACTTGAAATAAACGTAACTTTCGAGAATAATTCTGTAACGTTTTAAGAATAATACAGTGCAATAATATTATTGAGCAAGTATTTCTGATAGTATATTACATTAGTTAGCATATTATAGCGCGTAAAGAGAGAAACAACAGAATATGCCACCAATAATTAATCGTGCAAAGGAACATTGAGTCCTGTTGTGTGGCGAGTCATACCCGCGAGACAATACAATCAATTTGTATAATTGTGTATTATACACCTAGGGATCATTTTACACGTGCCTGCGTACACTATATTTATGACTCCAATTAATCCATCATTATACTCAATTACTTTAATATTTATATAAAATTAAATTACTATAAAGAGTGCTGACATGCTTGACATAGACAAAAAATTGTTAACAAAATTACTAGAAGAACTGTTATAGAAGAAAAAATTAAAATTTTTTGATTTATTTAAATTTTCTTTCCACACACATTTTATAATGCACTTAATATACAAATCTTCTCTCTATCTCAAATTTCCTTATTGTATGTTTATCTGTCTATGTGTCTATATATGTATGACTGATTTCTATCGATATATATTATAATAAATAATAACTTTCAAATTTTGCCTCTATATATAATAAAATAATATATGTTTATATTTTATTATTTTCGGCCTTACTATATATATAGTTTAATTTAAGTATCTATTCTGGTGGGGAGAATTGTTTTGTATATATATTTTTCAACAAGTTTATATAAGTTTTTTCCATCTTCTTATTCATCACTCATTTAAATCTCATTTAATATAAATTCTTAGAGCTTTATCGCTCGCATTTTTACGGCGATAATGCAAACCACTAAGAACCAGAGATAGCTAGTTAATACCAATATGAGCATAATACGGACCTAATTAGCCGCAGATACTTTCGTATATCAGATAAAAAAAAAAACGATGCGCCTGTGCTCGGAATATGACGTATTATTGCCGTGTGTTTAATTATCGGACTACAGCAGATAGCCGCAGAAGCGTGTTTGTCACATGAAAGAATGATTCGTTATCATTTTCGCGATGCTCGATGAGAGACACGACACGCTGTCTAGCAGAGAACCAAATAACACCGTTGCAAACTTTCGTATGCACAGTATTGTTGTAGCATACAATGTATTTCACAATTCATACCTTTCTTCTAACTGTTAAAAATATGTTTTTAAATAATTTAAAGAATTTTTCTTCAAATTCTTGTCATCTAAAAAAATACCACTGCCAATTATATTTTGCTCATATATCATATTGCTCATATCTTTATTCAATCATTTATTTGCATGTATCTAAAGATAAGGTTACAACTACAAATAATATAAATATAATTATAAAGCTGTCTATAACTATAAAGGATACGATTACAGAATGCTCATTTAATGTGAAACTTAATGAATATTTTCTCATCGAAAAATTGGGAATAAAAAAGAATTTCTCATAGTAAAAATTTCATCGAGAAAGTTCCTTGTGTTTTAAAAATTTTAATTTTTGAAGTTAAATGTATATCCTCAGTTTTTAGGGAAAAGGTTTGATTAAATTAATCGATTTAAAATAAAATTTTCAATTTTATCCGTGCTTAATTCAGAAAAATCATTTAAATGTAGTATGTTAAATGTAATTCGAGAGAGGAATCTTCTTAAAAATATAATTAGAGATGTAATCTCTAGAAAATCTGCTTATTATACCAGATTTTCATTAGGGAAAAATTCTATTTACCATATGGCTTGCGTGGTATACATACATGAGTTTTAATTCTTTACAACGAACACGCGCTTCTCATATTAAATCGCTCTCAATTAGCGTCTTTTTAAGCATCGCGAGTCTTTTTAGAGCCAATCAGTATGCACTAAAGACTCGTAAATAGTATTTTGAGGCACTGACAGTTCGTCATTTTTCTTTTTACCTCTCAGCTCGATCCTATTGTCTGACGATAAATTAGATAATACAAAACCAGCATACGTTAATTGCATGTGAACCTAATTTGACGTGTGAACACGTGATAAAATGATAACAACCGATCCTCGTCCCGTCATAAGACACGCAAAACGATCAGCCAAAGTCGACAGAATCTTTTGATAACTGCCGCGTGACCCACGATATATGCCAAATAGCTTTATACTCTGATATCACGCGTCGTTAATTCATGAATATTTTCGTTTCGAGTAATCGGCAAACGTAAAACGTATGTTTTCTCTCTCCAAAATGTAGCAATTACAAAAAATATTACGTTACAAATCCATTTTTATACATCCAACTGTATAAACGCATAATTATAAACGCAAGTGTTTATTACACATTTTCATTGTTTTAGTATTCTATCTTTAAAACAATGTAGATTTTGTGACGCTAATTAAACAAATTACGTGATCAATCACAGGCTGGTATCTCTTGGATGATATATTCGATGATATAATCCATATAGAGTCTTAATCTAGTTTAAACTAGTTTGGAATGATCTGGATTCAGTTAGTCGGGTCGATGAATACCATTGATAATCTAATATTATATAGTTTACGATATAATTATATTATACTTATACGTTATACGTTATAATTATATTATAATTATATTACGTTATAATGTTAATATTATACAGTTATGCGTTTCTCAAATAAATTTTATCTGTACCTCAATATTGGATCTCTTTATTAAATAATTAGATGAGAATTAAAGTATCAAACATATATATATATATATGTTTTATAATAACACTTATTAATTATAATTTACTGTATTCTTCTTCAAATAGCGTGCATAATTATAGTGTTTTCATAATACCATATTTGTATTTTGTATTTGGATATCATATATGCTGAAATTCTCTATTTAGTAAAGAGATGCATGCATTGTTATGACAATTTGTAACATATATTATCATTTAATATAACACATACAATTTAATGCGACATCAGCATTTACGAAATACGTTATTGCAGAAAGTTTTTAACATATTTGCTATATATATTCTTACCTCCTGATTTACTGGCAGTCTCGAATGCACCCTGTGTGTGATTGTAACTTTTTTTCCTCCACAATTCAATGACGTTCTATCAAACTGCCCACATAACCACAGGAAGTCACACTTTGTACGCGCGAATAAAATCGAAGATTGGATTTCGATCACCAACGAGGAGAGTTTCGATATTGTCTTAATTAAAATCTTCTCGTATGGGGTTCACCCGTGCGCGACATCTCCAAGATTTCATACTGAAAAATATTGGAAAAGTCGGAGAACGTAAGTTTTTCATTGCTTGCAACAAACTTACTCCTTACTTTCTTGAGAACGAAAAAAGAACAGGAAAAGTTGAACAAAATTATTTACAGAGATGAAATGAAATGTTCCGCTCAAAATATTTTTATTAACGCAAGAAACTGTTCAGAAAAATTTGTCCCAAGTCAACTTTACAGAAATTAAATACAATATAAACCACATAAAATTAGATAAGTTGTTAAAGTTAATTGAATAATTTGAATAAAATCGATAAAATCTCTCCGAGAAGATTATTACGAAAAAATGGAATAAAATCGAAAAATGATAACTTTTATTATAAATATGTAAACGTGCGTAACCGTCAATTCACCAAAGTTTAACGTCGCGTCGCCTTGACCAGTCGACACAGCGAATTATAAGAATAAATGCCGTCTATAAAAAGCTGACGTTACAAATTCATGCAACCTTCACTATCTCCGCTCTATCGCTCGCAACTGCAACTATCACGAGCGGAATATCGAACGCAAGCCGCCCTTCGCGCCCTTCGCGTTCAGGGACTTTCTCTTCTGTTTCTAAAGATACTTACAATGCATTGATAGTTACGATAACCGAGTATAAATGGTGGCCTGATACCGAATTTTACTTGAATTGACATGTATTAGTTATTTTTATTATTATGTATTATTTAGAATTTTTAAGTACTTTTGGACGTACTCTGGATATTTTATAAATTATTGTTGGTACTAATATTTTAATTTTGGCGTCAATGAGATATCAATATCGAAAGCCATTTCGATACACTCAAAATTCTACATTATAATTTCGGATAATATACATTAATTATTTATTTTTGTTATTAATTAGTCATTATAAAAGCTCTTTATCATTATCACGATGATGCTTGTGATATTTGACGGTCTGATTAAAAGTATATATTACACACACATTTAAGCATCTCTAATCCTACGGACAGATATCGAGTTAAGCTTAATTTATACTATGAATTGTTTTATTTTGATCTGTGCAGATAAAACTGTGTATGTGTTATAATATCATAAAAATAAATGATATTTGCCGGCGAGAAAAGAAATGTGTCAATACTGTCAATTTTAATACCTGATATCTTTTCAAGATACACGAATAAGTTTATTCTACGATATTAATAGAATACAAGTCTTAAATATACTCTTTCTTTTTTTATTTTTTCCTTATCATTGCGTTGATCAATGAGCATATAAAAAATAACAAACCGACACAATCTCTAAATAATAATAGAATTTAAGAAATAAAAAATTAAATAAAGCATACAAAGAATAAAATAAAAATTATTGTATTCAACGGCGCTTATCACTGAGAAAGTTTAGTGACTCTCGCGTTAGTTAATTAATAAGAGTCGCGTGTAACAACTACCTGGCAAGCATGGAACGCGGAAGACACACGATACGATGCAATGAGGCAAATTATTTTTTGTATTTGACCACGTGACAAATCGTGAAACAAGACGTCGATTTATTTATGAATTGCGATGACAACAATACATCTGCAGGAATGTTTGTCGAAAATATCGAACGGTCGAATGATCAATGCACGGAGTCATGTTTTTTGAGGCGTACATTCGTATATTATTAACAATATCTTCTTTTATCTTATTTATAAATCCACTGATAAAACATAAATGTATATTTTTGTTCAGTATTTCTTTCGCGGCATAAGCAAAAAAATGAGGAGATATATGTATAAAAGAGAAAGTATACTTGAAACATTTAGTTTCGATTATTAAATTACAACTTTGTTCGTGTTTAGTTTTGAATGTATAATATAAGAATGTTTTTTTCACTCTATTATTTTTTTTTATAATAATAATTATTTAATTAAGTTTTATTGTTCTCAGAGAGTTTCAAAAAGATATCTCTCTTTAAAAATTTTAATTATTTTAATTTTTAGTAGTTTTTATAATTTATAGAATCGTAATATGATTTTTGGGACATCTTATGTAAATGTAATTATATGGCATAATAAATCAATTTGAAATTATTTTTATATATCAGAGAGAGAGAGAGAGAGAGAGAGAGAGAGAGAGAGAGAGAGAGAGGGAGAGAGAGATCCTTTACTCTTTTTATTAAAGAGTATTTTTTTATACACAAGAGATGTTTCCTAATTTATATTTCTAACATTATTCTATCAGTAATATTATGTGAAAAGTATTCAGTTTCAAAATGATACTGCTATTTAAATCTTATCACAAAGTAAGCATGTGCAATCATTCGACAGGTGTTCATCTAAATAATAATGCGACGCGCAAAGAAGAAAAGCGTGATTTTGAGATTATAGGGGAATAATATTTCTACGAAAATATATATTTATGAATCTACTCTCTGTTGCAAATAAGCAAATTGCTTTGAAATAACGATAAAAGCTTAAGCTAAATTAAAATATTTTTCAATAAACTGTACATTTCGCGAAGTATCACTAAAATAATAAATGGATCAATGTACATTCCAATGAATAACTGTAAAACCGATACCATATACACTTCACGAAGAATATCTTTCACATGAATAAGAAAAAAACGAAGAATACCTCTTAAAAATATTTCTGTGTTGTTAGATATTATAGGGGAAAAAGAAAGAGTG